>NW_010409014.1:22919-29329 GCF_000710305.1 Buceros rhinoceros silvestris
CGGGTGGGAGGAGGGGCAAATGAAGTTTTATTTTTTACAATATCCAGTATATCTACTGCAGATTAACTGTACAATTCCAAATGTTTCATAACAGTTTCCATAATAGTTTCATTATTTCATGAAGACGAGTTAAAGTTAGGACTGTCCAGAGGAGATTTTTTAATCACTCAATTAGACTCGCAGCAAATAGAATGCAACTCTGTTTTAAAGAAATCTGCATTACTTTGACATGTTATTCTAGCTCAGTATTAACAATAAAGCTACCTCAAAATCATAAAACTGAGGGGGAGGGGGGAAAAGCTGAAGACTGAACAACACTGATGCGTAGCCGCATGTAAGACCACCTCACGATTTTGATCAATCGTGACCAACCTAGAACTATTTGGGACACATCAGATTTAAAGTTGCTGTCAGAAACACTTTGCAATTAAACTGCGGTAGGTTCTAAAAGGAACTATAGCTACATTGCCCAAAGTAAAAAGAAAACCAAAACAATGAGTGACACGTTCATCCTGGAAAATATTGGGGAATATAAATCATCAATTAATATAAAATTATGAAACCAGAAGCTAACCCTGCATGTTAGATTCTTATGATTAAAAACATCAGATCTCTGAAAGATGTCACAGATATCAAACCTCTAAAATATGCTAAAGAGGAGGAAAAAAAAAACCCCAACAAACCACCCACCACTCCAGAACCAAATCAGTTATGATTCAGCCCTTTGTTTATGCAGTTCTGGATCTTCTTTTCCCTCAAGTCCCAACATTTCACAGTGTTTCATGCTCTTCATAGTTAAACTTCTCCAACATCAGCAGGCTGACAAGGAGAGCTGATAGTCCAACTGGCCTCTTTCTACAAGCTGCCAGTTATTCTAGACCTTTCCAGTATGCAAGATTTAGTCACGATTTTGCATTCCCACTGACTGTGTGACTGTATTACTGATGGTTGCCACAATATTTATACATACATAAATACAAATTCTTATTGGAAAAATACATGTGTTCATTAAACAGAGATCAAGCAGACTAATTTCTTCCGTTCCTTCAATAAGAGAACTGATTGTCTAGACAGAAAACGCAGTAGCTCTTATCTTCTGCACTTCAAGAAAGCATTTGATATAGTGTCTTTTCAAAAATTATTAGTCAGTTGGGAAGAAATTAGAGAGATTAACAGACCGGCTAATCAGGAAATGGAAGGGTTGAAACAGTAATGAGAGTTCCTTAAGACTCTGTGGCAGGGCTAATTTTATTTCAGATTTTCACTGAACACTACGGCAAAAGCTTTATAATGAAATTTAAAAGGCAGAATCTATAACAAGTAAAACCACAATGGGATACAGAAAGAACTGCACATGGAAGATCTGAGTAACAGAAACAAAACCGTATTAAGTACAAGGCAATGCATTCAATTAGTAACAGCTAGCACTTCCTCTACAAGCTAGAAGCACATTAGTTCAGAAAACACAGCAGCAGAAAGACTTGAGTGTATCATTAACAAGCAGGCTGGGTACAAGGCACCGACGACTTTGAAAAAATCAGATATACTGCTCAGATATATCAGGAAAGGTATTTCCACTTTATCAGCAACACTGCGTACACTTCCCATTCATATTCGGGAAAGGGGATTAAGGATGCTGGTAAGAATGGAGAACCTATTTTAGGTAAGACAACTAAAATAGCTCAAATTTATTTACCATCAAAACTCCAGAGCTAAAAGGAGGTACCATTATTTTGAACGAATGCAACTGCGCATGAACATCAAAGGAAGGAGAAGAGCTATTTCGACTAAGGCAGTATTCTCCAGACTTTAAAACCAGGGCTGTTAGAAATTAAATAGAGAAGAGCAATGGACCTTCCGATTCCATATTCTCACTTACATTTGACACCAGACATTTTTAGCCCACACTGATAAAACAGATAAAAGTCACTGACTGCACAGTGGATAATACCAAAGTGACAGATCACCTTGTGACTTGGCATAATCCCTTCTCTTTCAGAAGAAGATTAATTTTCAACTTAACTGAATGCCAACACCCCTCCCCCACCAAAAAAAAAAGGACCATTTTTTTAAATGTAATTGGAAAATAGTAAACCCCCTTTGAGCTTTACTCCTCTTGAATTCTTTCGGGCACCACATGGTTGCCGTTACCCTTGCACTGCCCTGAGGGCTGTGACTGCGATAGGGGACCAGAGCAGACACACCCTGCTATGAAGCCTGCATCATTTTTAACCACCTAGCCCGTGCTCACCCAATACTCAGTGGGACAGAGACTGAGACAAATCCAAATTCCTGTTTGGTCATGAGGTACATGAATACGAGTATTGTCCTGTTTGTAGCTAAGAGTATTGTTGGGCTAATGATAGACAATCTAGGAGCACAGGATCAGTATTTTATCCCACATACAATTTTCCTCATTGTTTCTTATCAGCCTATTCTCCCTTTCTACTTACTTTAAATAGTAAAAATAAAAAATAGTAAAAAGTAAATAGTAAATGTAAAAAAACCAAACCAAAACCCACCAAAACCTTAAAAAATCCCAAACCCTCCAAGAATAACCCCCGCCTCCCCCCCCAAACAATCACACTTGAGTACCTAAAAATGACTATTTCTAAAATCCATTTAAAAAAAATATTCATTCTGGCATACATTCACATGGTCGTAAGAGATTCCTGCATCAAAATCCCCACACACTTGTAAGAGTTTCACCTTAAATCTTTATATATTCAGCCTGAAGCTGGTTTTTATGCCCAACAAAACTCCGAGAGCAGAAATTTAGACAGGACATGCTGACAAAGCTGAACTTTCATAAAAGTATTCTCACTGCTGTATTAAACACTTAATTTCCTTTCCAGTACTCCCGTATAAAAAAAGATTTAGAAGCAAAGGATCACAGCCTTCACAGTCTGTCCTATGGCTCTAAGAACAGGAATAATGAAAATATTATTTATATCTCAGTTCAAAAGTGTAACTGCTAAACTGTCCATTAAAAAAGAAAAGGGCATGGGCTGAATCCCAATTTACTAATTGTCTTTAACCCTTCTATTTATTAAAATTCCCCTTTGCCACATATTTACTATTACTTCACCTCTTTCAAAATAAAAACCTTCATTCTCTTTCCAAGACTGAAAAAGTCATTCAGATTCTGCGCACTTGTTCTCACTGTTCTGAACGGTCAGTTCAACTTCAAGATGGTTTTAACCCTCTGAACTAACCACCACAAATCTTCATCCGTTCTACAAAACAAAACCCAGCACAGTGTGAATACACAAATTTTACACAGTATATTTGAAAAGTGGAGGCTTTTGAATCGAAGCCTATTTACAGAATACAGAAGACATTATGTAATTCCCAATCGTGAAATCAGAACCAAATTCAACAATATACTTCTCTCCATGCATATAAATCAAAATTATGTTACAGTAACCGTCTGTGTTTTCAAGCACAAAGAGAGATACACAGACTTTTAGAACGATGGAAACTAGACACAGCGAGACCCACTCGCTTCCCGGCAGGAATATGAAGGAAGCTGCATATCACAACAGTAATACTTTGGAATTTAGTCTGAAAGTGTTTCAGTGCTAACAGATATGAAGGAAGGAAAAAGAAAAAAAAAGAAAAAATCATGTTTGATTCCTAAAAAGCATCTTAGACAATGCAGTACCGTTCAGGTTGATTTCCAGTCCAGTGCATATGGTACATGACCACTATAGGTTATTTACATTAGCTGTTAAGGGGATAACTTGGTCATAGCAGGAAAACTGCTTTTGGGGGTTTTCCCCCACCACGCCCCACTGATGCGATATATCTATGCTATTGAGTTGTAACACAAGAAGTAACAAGTAATAGTGTCATGAAACAGAACCTGTCACAAATTACATAAATCTACCTTGAACGGTGGACCGAAATTGTCTAAGAATCAGCTCTCTCAGACTTTGCAGCTGCCAAGAAAACAAAAAATATTCCATGAAATCCATGCCAGAGTTCTCTCTTGTTCAAGGGCAACGTGTCTTGTGCTTTAGAAGATGACCTAACACGGTAGGACCACAAAACGGAGGCTGTCACAAACGATAAAGTTCCTGAAAAGAAACTGTACTTTTAAAGCACTTCTCAGAAAACTAGACATTTGCCAGCAGACCAAACAAAGCTCAGTAAAATCCTTTTGAGAATTTTTTAGCTCCTCTGTTGAGCCTTTAGAGCTGTTGCTTCCACACCACCGGCTTCCTGCCATGCTGGTTGCCCCAGTGCAAGCTGCGCTAGCCAACAGGGCCCCGACACCACGAGAATGTGCTGGCGAGGCCGTGGCAAATCAGGAGTCATTCACTATTGAACTAACTCTCCAGGTTTTTAGAACCGAAAGATAGGAACTGCAGGAGCAAGCAACACGAGCATATGAGAAGTTCACAGCGAAGAAGTTCACGTCCATGAAGACCAGCGAGGCATCGACCACGCCTTTCTTCTCTTTGCTTTTTTCCAACAAATTCCCTTTCAGTTCCAAATATGGACAGACTGCTGGTTAAGTGTCCTGTTACTTCTGAACATACTGGATTCAAATATTATTTCTGGAGACACAGTTAGGTAAATTTTCAAATATGTTCACAGTACAGAAAATTATCATTAGAAGAAATTTTCAGAGTTACATCCAGAGTTCAGTTCAAACCCTACAAAAATACTAGCAGCTCAGAGGGGTTGAGGGGAGGGAACATAGCTTGTACTAACATACTGCAAACATCATTTTCCATCATAAAAAGACAGTATTAATCACAGTAGCTTAAGACTTGACAATCTCTAAGAATTCCGTTAAAACAGAATGTCATTGATGTTCCAGCCATGTTTTTTATTCAAAGAACTACGCCTGCCTGCCAAAAGCCTCCCAGTGCCTTCAGTAAGGTCTGACTTCAGCTTCTTCCTTGAAGCAGTTTGTAGTTTACCATCTCTTACACAAATAGTAGTTAACTCCAGAGATGAGTCCATTTAACGTACTTTAAGTGTATCTCTCTCTCTCTCTTTCCATTATAGGAACTACACTCACACATGAGAAGAGGGTCTGTCTCCCCGGCACAGTACTGCTGTGCAGCCTCACCGTCTGCTGGAGGTCTGACAGCATACCAAAGACAATGCCTCAGCTTGCAAAATACTTCTGAGAGTTTTCCTAACAATAACAAGCACTGCACATGGATCTAATTTACTCGTGTGTGTACTGGTGTGGCTAGGTCTCTTCCACAGAAACTCTCACCAGCTTTCCACAGTGTAAGCACACTAACCCATACCAGACAGCCTTGTCCAAGCTCTGAAACTGCCCAAAGAGATCAAGTGTGAAGCGGAAAGCACTACATCCCTTCCTCCAGGTACTCCCACACCGAGTAATTTCTGTGTAGCACTCGAGTCTGAGTTACAGCGTGACTGTTAGAAGCAAATGTGGACAGGAGCTGAAGGGCCATGCATCATCACGGGTTCAGCACCCTTCACCTTGCTCCAAAGACATTTCACTCTCCTTCAGCCTCCATGTTATATGTAAGGATTTATGAGAAAGCAAGCACAGAAAGCTTGCTGTCAAGAGGCACGCACAGGGGACTGCACGCTTGGCAAAACTTTGCAGTGGTGCTACGTACAAGACACCATGTTATAAAAACCACCAGAATTACAGGTAACAGACATTCGGTAATATCCTCAATGTTACAATGAGACCTTTTTCGTAAAAATAACACGTTATGCATGTGGCTTTCTTTAGACCAACAGGCCAGTTGTTGTCCTTCCTTGCACAAATATTTTCCAGTCAATAAATTGCCACAAGTTTATTTTCAGTATTAAAATACTCTGAACAGAAACACTTTCATAAAACCCCAGAAGAGACAAGCGGGAGCACTCAGTACATGCTGCAAACAACTCCGTGTTTGAACTAACACCACCAGAGAAATACTGCAGTCACACACCACCTCCACTTTCAGAGCCAGACACTAGAGAAAAGGATTGACAGAACTGGTGAAATTCCAACCCTGGCTGTGAGGCTAACGAGACGTAACAATACAAGCCCTACTGCTTCAGTTTCCCTCTCGAAAAACGGAAAGGAGAGACAGTCAACTTAATTAATGCTTACAAGGATCGTATAGATTTAGAGATAAAGAACTAACGAATAAGTAAATAAAGATACCCGATATGGCAGCCTGCATTTCAGCTTTTTAAAGATCCTAAAGAAACTACACCTTGAAAAGTAGCACCTTTTCTAAAAGACTGCGTGACTGTCAATGCACGTATACAAGTTCCTCCTGCATACACAGGAACTGTTCTATGCACGTGCACTAGACCTTCAGACACTTCAGAATTTCAGCACAGACTGTTTTTATTTTCCTTACTCTACAAACATCATACAGAAAAACATCAGAGCACTGAAGAGTACACACCGATATTCT
>NW_010409014.1:29421-40719 GCF_000710305.1 Buceros rhinoceros silvestris
AGACCACAGGGGACAAACGCCAATCTTGTCACCTAGCTTATAACAAACCACTTAAACACAATCTTCTCAGCGATCTGAAAACTGGGAGGAGGAGGAGGAGGAGATTAAAAAGGAACAAATTAAGCCCTCTTCTAAAAATGAATTTCAAAAACTGCATATAAATACATACTTTCAGAATGCCAGCCTTCTCTCCTGCAAACACTATTATTGCTCAGATATTAACATATATTCCAGGCTGCCAGCAGCACCCCGCCCTCAGACTCCCTGCCAGCCCAAGCTCCAAAACGTGACGTGACGCCACGTGGAAATCTTGACTCACCCAGACAGCTAGACCTGGCATGTTTAAAGTACCATCTGGCCAAGGATCTTACTAGAAACAGTGTCTTTTCCCCTAAAATCACCCCCCAACAAAACCCAACAAATCAAAATGATTCAAGAGATATCAAACATACAAGGTGAACATTCTTGAGCCTTTTTCTCAAATGCTTTAAGGTTGGTTTTTCTAACATCTTTTAAAACACATTTCATTTCAGGGAAGACAATAAAATAAATTAACTTTAGAAATTTGAGGCAAAACCAGATGTCCCTTCGAAACCACTGTGGTGTTTGGGAAGTGAGGTGTTATTACAGGTGAACGGCCTTCCAGCATAGCATCAGCACAGGCTCATTTGAGAGAAAGTGGTTATCTGTTAAAATAAGAGCTAATAACAATGCAGTATTATTACCTTAATCCAGGAGTAATTAAAAAGTTACCCTCTGGAAAGGGCAGCTTAAATATTTAATTGAAAAATTAAGTAGTTTTATGTAAGTATTATAGACTTCTCGTAGTTTTAAAGACTAAACGAGGGATGAAAAAATTCTGTAATTGAAAAACCACAAATAAAATCAAATAAAGTTACTTGAAATTACTATTTTTGTGTAGGTAAAACTACTCACAACTCAGTATTCCCTGAATATGATTTTTTTTAAAGGTAGTAAGAAATACACTTGCATAACTCATCACACTGTGCTTACTCGTAATACCTGTATATATTAGCTGCATTGGTCAAGGAAAATAACACATACACCTTACTTACAGTTGTTTTTTGTTACTAATGCTCTAAGTTCCACATTTACAGAGGCTGAAACTAAATTTGCTGCCCCTCCCCAACTTGACACACAGAAAAAAAACCCACATTATGATTTATCATATTCAATATTACTATATTAGCAACTGTGGAAGCAAACGATGCTAACACCACCACGTCGCTTGCCTTAGGCACAGAAAACAAGAGTGCACAGGTATACACAGTAATTATACGAACTCTGCACTAGCAGAGAAATTGTGTGGAAACATGGTCTCCAGTTTAACTGAGGATGCAACTTTTCATAATCTAGCTAATTTTGTATTTTACGCCTCAAACTCAAAGATATACCACCTGGAGGCTCCACAGTATCAACAGTTATTTCTTTAGTAACTCTTTCCATGGCCTTACATGCATCATTACTCTTTCCAACAGCTACTATCAAAGGAATCAGGATTTGAAGCCCACTTCAGAGATCCAGCTCTATTTGTATGCAAACAAAAAAATCCTGCTCTAACTGTATGCAAACCTGAGATCGAAAGGGGTGGACTATTTAAGTTCTTAACGTACCAAGGTTTGGCCACACTTTCTACTTCGACCTCCCTGTCTCTGCATATGAGTGCTCCTCTCCCCGACACTTTCTTCCTGTCATGTCCCTACTAAGCTTTTTGCTTGGCCAGCTTTTCCTGGCTCCCACCCATCAGGTGCTCAAAATGAATTCCAGCAGCCATGAAACAGAACAACCAAATTCCTTCAGCATGGTGTGTCATCTGAGATGGCAATGACAGTACTACCTTGCTATGCGCTATTCGACTGGTCCTCTAAAACCCATCTAAACCTGAGATCCTACCCAGCATTTGCCTCCCAGTGTGCACTTTGTGTTAGAATGTCGGACACACTCTCTTCTCCCAGCTTTCCAGGGCTGGATATCAATGGAGGACTACAGGATACTACTACAAAGCATATCCGCTCCTCAGTCCAGAGGTTTCTCCAAAAGCTCATTTTTGAAATAAAATTTGCTTATTTCCAGGTCAAATTCTTGTGGTCTGGTCACTTGGTAGGGAAAACGGTAGATAAAAACCACCTACACAGGCCCAGACAACACACACTGACTTTTCTTATGTCTCAACTAGAATTCCTAATAAATGTTAAAAGCACCTGAAAATACACTTGCTTCTCTTTATAAAACAAAACTATGCCATTTGCTTCTAACTTAGAAGCTTTTCCCAATCCCATGACCTATATTAAAACAGTTGTCGTGGCTATATAAAGTATCTATTCCCTCTGATTTCAGACAGTGCAACCTCAGTTGTGGAAAGTGCCAAGCAGCCAGGATACAAACAACCCGGTCTTACAAAACCAGGACCTATGGCGCTGAACTCCAAGTCAGAACCAATCAGTTCCATTTTAATCAAATGTGAAGTGTGATGGTGTGCAGGCTGACTTACAGCAACAGTCAACTGCTATAAATGAAAGAAACAAATGATTCATTGCCCCTTCCATTTGTAATAATTCCAACACATCAACAATTACAACCTGAGCAAAAGGAGTGTCTAAGCTATGCAGCCTCCTAAGATTTGCTATGATCATATCACAGATGCAATACAAATTTCATGACAATTTCTCTTAAAAAGGAGATTTTATGTTAAAAGGAATATTTTGTTACTTCAGCTGAAGTGTTCAGATCATAAGAAGTATGAACTGCTTTGTGTAAATAACCTGAATTTCCATTTTTCCCGTGTAAAGGACAGATTACTCATTCAATAACATTTCAACGGTTATGACGAGTATGGTTAACTAAAGGTGGGGAAAAAATTCAGGTAACTCTAGAAATTCAGCTTCAACTAAGAGATTCAGAAACACTAAGAAAACAGCACGATCCATCCTGGGCATACAAAACAGGCTGCACACCTAACAGAAAACCAGACTGCAAGTCTGGAAAAAAGTGAACTGGCAGGAGGAGGGGGAAAACAAACCAAACCCAAAGGCAAATGATAGCTCATTTATTCAAATTAGATGATGTCCCTCCAGTTCTTGTTACTGTCTCTCTAACTCCTTCAAGAGATAGCTCGTGTGTTTTTGGGGGACCTGTTTTAGCCATTTAAGATAGGTGCTAAAAATGACAGTATCCAGTTCCTGTGGAGTTTAGTGCAACTGGAGTCAACAGGCTTTTTGTTTCCTTCATACTGAATGAACTGCTGATTTTATGATGTTTCACATGTCTAAAAAACAGACATGGTCCCTCCTACAGGAGCCTCTTCTTGGGGCCAATGAGCTACCACCTGAGGAACATCACACGAAAGGAGCAGGGGAAAGGGATCTAGCACTATACTAGTACGAAATACTCCATACCAGGGCCAATTCTAAATCAATACAGACTTATCCACAAGGAGAAGATTAACTGATACGGGCAAGGTTGTCTCAAAGGACAACGAAACTCTGGACACAAGCCTTGCGCAGTACTGCATGTACAGGGAAAAAGTCTTTTAGGAAGCCTCTCGACTGAACAGAGTACATGTACCTCTACTTTAATTTACACTGCAAGGACAGTCTTTCTTCTGTCATACCCAAGCCTGAAAGACATTTGGGCACAGTTAATTATTCAGAAACTTCCCTGTCACAGGGGTGATGTTATTTCAGAACAGGGTAGCAATAATTGGGCAGTAAATGTCCAGAGCTTCCTCATTCAGAGATATTTTCTTGAGCAAGAACCTTGCAATTACTACTCTTTGAAAAGCTGCCAAGTTATTCCCCAGGAACGGAGGCAGTGAGAACAGTGAGAATCTATAGCTATAACAAATCAAGGACCTCCATGCTCGATTTCACTGAGGCAGCTGTGTGTCAAAATCCAAGCCTTCCAAGCATCCCAAAGCCACACTGACTGTTGTCTTCTTCAGGTAATAAATCACATTTGTCCCCCATGACACAGATTTTCTGTCAGGAAGCAGACAATACTGCCTGAAGCAATCTCAACAGAGAAATTGTTTCCTCCCAATCCAAACTTATGAATCTGCATTTTAAGACAAAACAGAACCATACAACTGCTCATGGTGCAGATGCTGTTGCAATCAAGTATCTCTCAATGCACATAGAAAAAAGGTTTTGTACTCTTGACTGATTCTGACACTCCCAGTATAACTTCTGAAGGGTAAAGAAGGGAACATAAAACTGAAGCGGGAAGATCCAAAGCTGCTCTCTCAGATTTCAGAGAAAATGGTACAGACATAGACTTGCTAGATGGTAACACCTGCAAAATTCTGAGCTAATATATCCAGGAGAGATAAGGCAATAAACTGCGCTCTTACTACTTCTGCACAGAGATCTAGTGATTTTTCTTTGCATCACCCAACAACAGTACAGGGACAACTGCCCATAGTCTTACCACAGAACCAAACACCTGAGCAGCGTAGACATCTGTGTGCAACAATGAGACACACAAAGTGAGATAAATCACTTCGGCCTCTGCTAGGAATGATTGCTCATATCAAGTCAGATCAATGTAATACATACGTCCTAAAATTTTTTCATCTTATCTCACAAGACACATACAATAGAAATGGTACAAACCTGCTGCTCTTCCGTGTGTGTGACAACATGCCAGCTTCGCAACTTGTAAACAAAAAGCTTTACTCTAATTCTTCTCCAGTGAGAGCCCTCTGAATTCCACTTGAAGACAGCTCGGGTGTAAGTTTCACAGTCAAAACTGATAAAACAGTCTTTTCTACTCAGTATCTTCATTTTTGCTCCGAACTGAGTTACCTGCATAGCTCCATGAACTATTACAATGGTTACATTTTAAATGCTGTGCCTTACTGAAATATGCTGAAGGCTGCAGAGAAAGCTGGGGAAGGAAAACAAAACTTGGGGAAGGAACACTAAATGAAACAGAACACCACAGCATCCCCTGCTCTGAAATGGAAAAAAAAGACAACAAGGAAAACCAGAAATCTTAGAGTGGTTTGGATAATTGTGACTTGCAGCTTTTTCATTTCCCATTACTGAGACTGCATATATATAACAAAGGATTTAAGAGTGATAAGACTGCAAGAATAAACATCAACAGCTGCATGGTACTATAAATACCTTAAACTATTCTTGTTTTAAAAATACCATCACTGTGACAAAAAGGAGGAAAAAAAAATCCACCAAACTCTCAACACCGCAGAATGCTGAAGAACCAGAGCAAAAAGATCAAATACGATCATACCTAACGTCGCTGCGCCTGTGACTCCTTGGTAATGACCCGTGATCTCACGAATAAGTTCAAGGTAAGGGAAGTCAGCTAACTGCTCAGTGAAAGGAAATCTCACACACCACAGAGCACCATACCCCTAACAAAGCAGACAATACAATGGCAACTGCTTTGTACACCGAAATCCCGCGCTCAGTTTTTGTTGTTCTTAACATTCACTCACATTTATGCTGCTGAGATTTTCAGAGCAGTCAATTTTGAGCACTAAAATTTTGACCACACTACAGACTCTATTTGCCCTTCACTCTCCTGTCTTTCCAGCCATCACCACACAAGCTGCAAATAGGTTCTTAAAAAAAAAAAAATGCATGTTAGAAAGCAGGTTTTTTCTCCTCCCATTATGATCATGCAATCCACGGTGAACAGGACAAAATAAAATTCTCCCGTCTGGCATGAAGAAAGCCAAGCATGGAGAATTTCAGCCACATGGGAATTTGTTTCTGTAATACACTGCATAATGATTACATACAGAAGCTTCTGATTTCTTTCAACGATACATGCATTCCTAATGGCATTGGAATCTCTAAATAATTACATAAGCCTTTCATGTTTATTCATCAATTATTTAAAATACAGCATAACACAAAACATTTAACTAGTTTACACTGCGAGCAATTCACTATGCTCTTCTGACAAAACACTTGGTCGGGAAGATCAATTTCACGTTACGTCCAATGTACATGATCCTTTCTTGATTTTTAAATAGAATCACTTGCTCAGCTTTACAAGTACAGAATTTCAAATGTAAACATTACTGGTACTAGCATATCCATAACTCTGTGTAACACTTTGAGAGACACATGGTAGAAGGAGAAAAAAAAAAAAAATCTATTCTAATAGATTGAATTTACTCTGTTTTCAATTTCCCAGAATACACAACCCAAAACTTTGACAGAAAAATCTGTTTCTGAACTGTTTTTAAGTGCCTGCTTTCACAACACAAAAGCAAGAGCAGACTTATGACTGCTCCATCTACTTTTCTTTTCATCCGTTCAATCCTTACTGCATCTCAACACATTAAATATTATGCAGAAATACATTTGTCACTGAAGGACTAGATTTTAAAAATACTGTCCCTTCTATTTCATAACAATACTAGTGAGTGCCTTTCTATGAAAGGAGATGGTTGAGAATATGAGAATGAATATGCTTGCTTTTCAAGATGCTAAAAAATTAAGATAAATATTCTAAAAGTCAAAACAATTTCAGGAAGTAACTGAAATATTTCCTTAGTACTGAACTGGGTTTTGAGAAAAATGTAGATACCATGGTAAAGGTTAAGAGGCAGAAGCTACAGTATAAACATCTATTTTTTTTCAACATTTAATACAGTTTCTACAGTTAATTCCTATTAATGTACAATTTTGGCTGCAAGCAAGGAAAGAGGAGCGAACATTTTTCCTGCAGTATGGAGACAATACTTGTAATAAAGGGTATTCTAAAGCCATATATGACAAAAATACACAAAACGTGAACAATTAAGCAGAAGTTCACAGTTGTGGTTTTTCAAGGAGTTCAGCATATGCATTTAAAGCTAGAAGTGCTCCTACAGCCACACGAGAGGCATCCATTTGGGGGGTCATCTTCTGGGTAAAGAAACCATGAAAAATGAATCTAACAGGAGAATATGGAGCTTCCCATACTGGAAAAAACATCACCTCAAGTTCCTCTGCTCTATTTTCACCTGCTGGAAGCACCTCTCATTTACAAACTACCCTACAGATAAATATGCTATAGATAAATATGTCAGCTGTTGCATGTATAAACATGGTAGGTAGCTACAGCTGAAGGCAAACACATCACTATTTTCTTGAACGCCTTTTGTACATTTTTAAATTTTTGCCCGTGTGATGGGAGTAAATGTTCACTCACCTGAAAAAAAAAAAAGGGGGGGGGAAATCGCTGATAAGAACAAACAAATCTTATCCTTTGACTCCTTCAAGCATTCCCATGTTGCTGCATTTAGGCTGCAGTACCCAGCCTGCCAGGAGCAACAGCCACCTCTCCAGAGGAGCTGGCTCTGCCAGTGCCGTGTCCAGGGGATGCCTCGTCAAAGAAACCGGGAGGGAAAGCAGATCAACCCTTTGAAAGGACAGAAGCATATTCTGCAACCTCAGGTCACGTTTGCACAGACAGGTTGCTCCACGCTGACTACCAAAACCTTGTGCCATGGTCACCTTCTATCCGCTGCAGCGTGCACTTTACAGAAGAAAACATCCCGTCCTTCTGCTCTAGCTAGGCACGTGCCTCTTGAACCCGACAAGTTGTCATTAGAAATGGTAAGGCAGTACCATAACCATCTTGGATTCGTTTATTCTGATGTGCTCTGTGCTAGTCTAGTGAGAGATGAAGCCAGGAAGGATATCTGTGAACATGCACATACAAAGTACTCATGGAAAAGCTTTTTGGATGGCGCTACAGAGATTGCAACAATCACACCTATGTTACTGAAAACCTTAGGTGGTTAAAATTTACAGGAAAATGTTATCATTTCCTCTTTGGTTCCCTAATTTCTAAACAATTTCCAAGGCGACCCTTTACATTTTTACAGAATATAATTGGTTTCATCACTATGTAGTTTTACAAAAGTCTTTCAAAAAGTCAGGTCTTAGAGCAAACCTTTGGCTGATGTCAGGCAGCAGTAGCATTTGATTGACGGAAGATAAAATCAGAAAAGAAAACGGAAAACTAACAGTAGATTACAACTTTTCCTGAAGATACAGCAATAGCGAGGAATTTGCCTCAATTAGGAAAAGAATAAATGGATAGGGGGAAATGTCGGAAGTAGGATGCTTCCAAAGAGAGAAAAAAAGATTTTGCAAAACCAAATCTTCCCCTTGCATTTTCCAGGGCTAGGCACAAAGAGCAGGAAGGCTACAAATGGACTTTAGGTCCATACCAGTAACTTTCCTGCTCTTGACACTTATCCCCAATTCTCTTACTGATACGCTAAGATATACAAAACCTTATTATACCCTCAGCCACTTCAAAGAAAGATTTCATTTCAATACAAACCCAAATGAAAGTCAGCAGTTTGAATTTCCCTTCACGTGTCCAGATTTAAAGCATACTAAGAAAGACTGACAGTAATGCTTTAGGTGGATTCCACATGCACATAAGAATAAAAAAAAACATTTCTCCCCAATATCTCTAATAATGGCATTTAGTAAGATGTATAGTTTGACATGAGCTAAATCATCGAGTATATATTTGTGAAGAAATTACATTATTTTCAATAGAAACATCTATATTTAAAGCTTTACTGCAATTATTTCTGTAGGTAGGACCATGGTACTGCACAGCTCTGCTCTATTAAGAGTGAGATAATAAGAGTTTCTAATTTAAGGCAATCTTTCTCCACAAATCCTGCAGAGATGACAATGAAGAGAACTGAGAAAAGGAAGAATTTGAAGTGCTTTTTCTTTAAATAAAGTAGAGCACTTTCAACACCGTTTCAAGTTTTAAAGAAAATAAAAACCAGCCTCAGTAGTTTTTGTGTTCACAAGAGTGAGGGACTAAGAGCATCCTGGTACAGGCAGAGCGCGGGCAGCTGATGTGCGAGCTTTCACACTTACCTCTGCTAACCTGCTTCACATGCTGCTCTGCAGCATTCCTCGTATTCAAGCCATGGGCCTGGCCAGCAGAGATGGCAAAACACACCGACCTGACCTGCGAGGTGGTTTTGTGATAGACATCGACACCCACGTCCTTCACGGAATGCTGTCGTTTCAGGTTTGGCTTCGCAATTGAACTCAAAATGCTTCTTTCATGACAGACATTTCCCACTCACTCCAGCGTGATTTTATTTTAACAGGAATATTTGAAATATCAAGAAACATAAAAGAAAAACCTCTTACAAATTTTCATTCATAGTGAGCAAGTCTAACAGAAGATTCCAACCTCAATAGTTAAAAGAAATGCAATTTGAAATCTAAAAAAAAAAAAATCTTTCAACTTTGTAATGTATGTTCCCACATCCAAAACTGTGCTTCTGTCCCTACTACTCTCAAAATTACCAAATTAATCTAATTTGATTCTCACTGATTAAGAAAAAATTGGGTAAGTAAAAAGTGCAGGACCAGACTGTAGGACATGTAGTATTTCCATTGCCTTGTACATGTCCAGTTTCTCCTCGCTCTCAGGAGACAGCACTGGAGTTGTTCCTATCTTCAATATCACATGTGAATTCCAGTAGTTGTGTCCATCCAAAGGAGATTATATCTACCTGCTAGTCTTTGAGATAAACACCAAAAACATTCATTAAATCTCTAACCCCAGTTGGCGTACAAAGCTCTGCTTTCGAATGTTCTTCTCAAGCTTCTGAACTTCCATCTCCTCCTAAAAATAAGGGGTAATGCAGAGACCAGATACAGAAAGCTGTCACCAGATACAGATGGTTGTCCAGTCCTCTGCCTCCCGTACTTCTCCATGCGTGGATTAAAAGGAGTTGGCTCAACTCGCCGTATGCCATACCAGAACATTACAACAGGTCCTGAGCATCAAACACAACGCCATCATACAAGATGCAAACATTTTCACACGCACTTTACAGATCGAAAATTCGGTGTAGTAAGCATTTAGGCTGTAGGTGTAACTGCATTAAACAAACACAAGTCAGATGTAGATGCGGCAACAAGAGAACCAATCTCTGAAAACAAGCAAACAAAAGCTTTCCCATAGCGAAACGTTATAGTAGTTGTCTAAAAACACAGCCACGCTGCTCTGCACAATGAAGTTCAGAACACCTGCTGCGGGATACAAGCATACACATTCTAAACACAGACCAGAACGTCAGCAGCCTCCCAGATCAGTCACTAGGCACCCCCTCCTCTTGTATTCCCTGCGGGTCTGTCACGCGGCAGCAGTACCCCACTTGTGCTAAGCAGTATCTCCAAAGAGCACAAATCCAGCTTCAGCTCTAAAACTTGCTAGACCCAACAGGGCAAACCTGCCCACTTACAGGAAAGATCAGAATAGCAAGGCAGTGCAGAAGTGGTACAGAAGGAATATTTTAACAGCATGAGCCTCTAATTCTGATTTTCTTGGACAACGACTTCAAGAACAGGTGCAGCCCCAACTACTTCAGATCTTAAAGACAGTGCAGGTCAAGCCAGTGAAACATAAATTTGCTCCTGGCAATATGGGGGACCAAAAAAACCCCCACAGTGATGTAGAAACAGATGTCACTATACATTTTTCAGAATACGGCATTACCCACTGCTTTGTATGCGTGGCTCCAGTGGATAGATTCAACTTATATTTCATAAACCCACTCTGTTAACTACTTTATTCCAACTACATCAAAGTAAAGCAGGAATTGCATAGCCCTTATTACAAGTTCTATTTCCTTGAAAACGTACAGTAACCAATCACCCTAACTTAGGAAGACTAGACAAAACAAGAAATTGTGTCTCATTATATCAAAGAGCCTCAATTACAGAAAGCCTGACACAGCCCAGATATAATTATGACCAACACCAGAGAGAGATGCATAAAAAGTGAGAAGTGCCATTAGAACAGCCAGTGTTTGGAGCACAGTGAATGTGATACCAGCTGCACGGTACTTGAGTATAATTGAACTGCACTTCTTATATAATGTAAGTTAAATGACAGGCAAGAGGGAAGTTAACTGTCTGCTTTCCGGTACAGGAATGCACGCATTGCAAGGTTATTTTAAAATCTTTTCAAAGGGAGCAGCGTAAGTAGCTTGTCAGCAGTGCCAAAAAAAACCCTCTCGCTGTCTCTCACTGGGGAGCATCCCCTTTCTGTTTAGCGTTACGACCTACGTGCACAAACCAAGCAGTATTGAATTATTTTTTGTATTATAATAAAAATCCAGTGGGTTTGAAAATGAGACCTAATTCTCTGGCACAGACAGAGGCAGATTTAGGCAGAAAACAAGAAAATGCTTTACCCTGTGACATACCCACTGCCCTTTTCTTCCTTCTCCACAGTCTTCTATTTGTGGCAGTAAAATCCTGC
>NW_010409014.1:40812-50756 GCF_000710305.1 Buceros rhinoceros silvestris
GAGTTTAATGCACAGAATTTACTTCTTAATTATCATCTTAATTACAAGAGAAATAAGAGAAGAGTAAGTATAGATTCGTGATGAGTGATAATAGCTTCTGGAACTGGTTAACTGAAGAAACCAGTAGTACGGCTCTGATACGGTGGGAATTCTTATCACTGTAGCTTTTTGCCCAATTCCTGCAAAATATTCTGCAGTCAGATCCAAGGTTTATTCTGCCATAAATGCCCACTTGTATGAGCTGGTGACTGGTCTGGAAGCACAGCCTAGAAGAGCAGAGGAAACCTGACAGCCCTGGTTTCCTCTCCAGCCCCAAGCAGAGTACCTGTCTTGTTTGGAGGAATGGTGGCGCTACGGGTTGTGGCTGTAAGTTACAGCAGCAGGTTTTGAGGAACAAGAAAGCCAGCTTTCTTGTTGCCTGACTAGTCCAAAGCGTCAGGCCACAGCACTTGGAACACAAACACAACCCACTGCTTGGGTCATGAAGCAAGCATGGAGGTCTAGGCAGCTGCAGCTAAGCTGGTAACGATATCGCTATAGCTCAATTAAACCTGACTTTTTTGCATCTATATACACCTCAAAAAAGTCACCTGACTTAATAGAAAAGTGCGATGGCTTCCAGTTTTAGGAGAGAAAGTCAAGTCATTAGTTTTGTCGTCACTGGTATTCTGGGATGTAAGCAGAAGTTCAAACATTGCCACAAATTATGTTGCAGTGCGGGTGGACCAGAGTCATACACACATGCTGCAGTCTACCTCGAATTAAATCTTACAGCTTATTTAATATTTTCTTACCTACATCCAGTTTATAAAATATCTGAATATTATAAAAGCCTAAATATATTGAAACCAGAGATGGGATTAACATTTTCCCTTACAAAAAGGTTCTATGAACTATAGATTGAGAATGTTTTACATAGCAACCACATAACTGCTATGACAAAAGAGAAAGTCATTCTCTCTTGTGACTTAGAAGCTACATTAAAGGGATTCTCTGGGAGAGACTCCAGTCCTGTACTACAACTTTAGGAGCAGTTATAAGAAATCTTTAAAAGTTTGCAATAACTTGTCAAATTAAATTCATTCTCTAGGTTGTATCTTGTCCTGTATAACTAGAAATATAGATCTGCAACTAGAAAAGAGGTAGTACAGAGCCAGCTCTGTGAATCTTTTCGCTTCCACATAGGATATTATTCTCCATCATCTGTCAGTCACAATAGAAACTGGAAGGGAACGAACAAAATCAAACCCCTTTCACTCAATTTCTGTTATCTGTCCACAGATGACAACTCTGCTGAACAAAGAGCAGGTCTCATTTTCAGACACTGTAGTCTAAACCATAACTAAAAATGTGACGGTGAAAATATGTGACCCTGGTTATTCTTTGAGAAGAAAATACCTTAAGTCTATAAACAGAAAGAAATCCAGATTCTGTCTAAAATATTTCACACATTCCCATTAAAGACTCGGTAAGAAGACAGATTCAACCCATTTACTCACAAAGGTCCAAAATTGAAATAAACATCAACTATTTTTTGCCTGAAAAAGAATTAGAAGTCCTCTAAACTTAAAACTTTACTTATGTGAGCAGTTCAAAGACAGTCTCAAGTTGTAAGTTCTGCCTTTAATTTCCTTCTTACGGATAATGAACGCATTGGCCATGGCAAGAGCTTGCATGGTCTTTACTCATACTGGGGGACAATTACAGATATGTAAAGAACAATTCAGCTAATTAAATACAGCTGTCGAGGGCCATTTTTGAAGCCCAAGAGAAAACTATCAGCTGGACTCCAGCTGCCACAGAAGAAAACCACGGTTCTCCCATAGGCCCTGTGATATCTTCCAGCTCTGTCAGGCCATCTTAGATCACCTGGAGCACAGAAAACAGCACTCAAATCTACACTTGGCAGTTAAATCACTCAAGTAGTCCTACTGACCTCCATACATCATCTCAGGTGAGTAACTGTTTCTCAGCATCACAAGCTGATAGTGTAACCAAAAATGCACAATGCTAGAACCCAAAGTGATTCATCTTTAGCGGTGACACAGAAGATCCTGGACCCTTACAAATCAATAACAGCAGCAGCCACAGGAGAGCTGTGGGTATCACCACACAAGAGATTAACATGAAATATGATCACCTCTCTCAAATGTCAGGTTACAGGCTCTGTTATCATTCTGGTTTGGGCATGTAGGTAAAAACATTATCAGAAACCTACTTCTGAAAAATTATTCACAGTGGTGTTATCTCAGTCTATTCCATATATTCTTCGTCACCCAAAAGCACACGATCCTTTATTTGCTGGGAACACCTGTGCCGATTCATGCAACCAATTAGACAATAGCAAAGGGTCCATCTTAAGTGCATGGCTCTCTACGCTTCAACATGACAAAGTACTTTTCAGGTATATGAGAAGAGCAAAACCAACTCTACACAAACCTATTTCCCCAATTTGCAAAGTTGCTAAAGACAGCCAAAGACCACCAGAGCAAAAAATCTGATCCTCAGTAAGATTTATTGAAGAAATGAGGCAAAGCACTTACCGTGTCTTGAGATTTATCTTTGACATCGTAGACTGTTAGTTTTATTTTAGTTTCCTCATAGATGGGGTATTCCGGTGGGAATGTCACACCAGTCAAAAACAGCGGATCTCTTGTACCCTGTGTAACGTGAGTAAACGCTTGGTCAGGTAAGAGCTGCGCAACGTGCACTGTGCCATAACGGATGTCCAGAAGCTGTGGGCTCTTTAAAAGCAGTTCGCTTTCTACAGCAGAGGGAGGCGAACAGCTAAGTATTATCCAATCAATCAGAAAACCAGACACCTTGAAAACTTTGTCAGGAAAGATTCGAAAACTTTCTGGGAAGTTTTTAACTGGAAAAGATATTAAGTGCTTCTGAAACAGAGCCTAGCAACAAGCCCTTGAACAGCTGAGCCAGCAGGTACCTGTATCTGGAATACAACCTGTGGTAAACAATCCCTTTCTTTCTCCCACAATACTTCCTGAAAGTACGGCAATTTCATATTAATTTAAATGAATATACAACTTGTACACTCACACAAAAAAGGAGAGAACTTAACACATATACACAATATGTCACAGTAACACATCTATAAGAAATGCTATAGAGGCTCCCTGTATTACAGCAAGGATACCAATTTGTGAGGAGGGGATTACAAAACTCCTCTTCAGGCAGTAGTGGAGTAAAGTAACATTCCTGTGTTCCCTTGTAACATGATGGTATCTAAAAGCTGTACACAGAAGCAACTACACCATAGCTTCAGATATACAAACAATTAAATGAATCACATAAAATGTTGTTTATAATTTCTTCATGTTTAATTATACTTAATTTCCAAAGATTACCAGTACCCTATAATTTTCTATTTAGTAAAATAAAGGCGTTTGAATGAGAAATCTAACTTCTCTTAAAAAAAAAACAACTTTTTTGTGCTGCCGCCTTCTCCTCTCTCCTATGCTTAACTATGAAACCGAGAAGCTTGACACAACAAATTCAAGGATTTATTTCAGATCTAGGACTTGTGTTAGGAAATGCATCAACTTTTCTTAAGGAAAACATCAAAAATGTATGTATATTCCATCTTCTGCACATCATTCCAGATAGTCGGCAATGAAACATCCTGATCAGATAGAAGGCATTTGAACTAACCAGTTTCAGGACAGTTGAGGGCAGAAACCATAACAGTTTGATCAGTAGTTGGTTGAAACTGATCACACAAGGAGCTCAAGAAACACGCTCGCTGTATTTAACAGTTAAAACAAACCTTTTGCAAAACCGTGTGTGTGTTTACAGTAAGACATCCCTGTTCTTAAAGAGTCACTCCACTAAGTTAAGCAAGTTACACCTACATTGACTGCCCACACCTAATTACCTCTGTGAGCTATTTTTGCTGTTTCTGACACTGATGTTTACAGGGCAAAGCAGCCTCAGACAACTTCTGCAGGTCATATGTGATGCAAGTTACTAATTATTACTTCATGTAAAGACACAGACATTACACACACTCTTTTCCTTAATTATGCAAAAGCATCAACTTTCAAATGGAAAAAACAGAACAAGAAACAGACCATACAAAACACCTATGTTCCTCTGAAATTTAAGAACATTTTACAAACTCACTGTACTCTTAATTTGGTTTTACTTCACATTGCCTTATCCTTTCATGAGAGCAACCATTCCCTGTTCGATTCTACACCTATGTCTGGAGCACCGGAGTACTCTCCATGCCTCTGCTTGGAACAACAGCGCTTTTGTGAAAAGCTGAGTTCATTCCTAACCGTTTATCCTGGTTACATGCCAAGAACTACAGAACACTCTTAGGTATGCTTCACTAACTGCCAGAGCATGCTTGTCTTACCTAAGACTATGCACTAACTTGTTCTATTTCTCATTCGCTGTCTAAGGAAGAAATGAGGAATTCATTAATCAACACGTTAATTGAACAAGAAAGACTCTCACCTCCACGATTTCAGTGCTTGAATACCTCGTCAAAATGTGCTCTGCTGGATGCACCACTGAGACTTGTATAAACGTATTCAGCTTCCGATCACGGGTAGCAGCCACTAGATCCTTGCATGCTGGAGACAGAACAAAATCAAAATAAAATACTCAAAAGAAAGCTCTCGGAGAACGCTGTCACAGGCACAGGACAAAGCGGACCACGCTCCGGCTCCCGATGAAATCTCTAGAGACAAGCCGATTTAACAGAGGAAGTCCCTTGGAAGTAACTTACAGAAATAGGAAGTCACATGCTGCAGAACTGAACTGAGATTTCATTTCCACTAAAAATACTTGCAGCTTCTGCAAAGCTCCCTGCCAGAGGCTCATCAACTCCAGCGTACAAACGTGCGCGCGCATACGCACACACTAACACATGCTGCACAAGCAGGTAATTTTACATAAGCACTCATTTATTTTGCCACGAAATCTCTTAGCAGCCTAATGCGATCATCAATTGTCTGACAACTTTCACAGTACACGACCATTTCAAACCCATTCTAAACCAGTTAAATGCTATCAGTGATTAGGTAAGTTTATACAGCCTGAAACTACATTACAAACTTTTTAGTAGCGTTAATCATGGAGTAAAAATCTTCACACCTAAAAGTAAACTGCAAAATAACTAATTCTTTTGTCAGTGACTGGCATATAAATGAGAAAAATAATTGTATTCTGGCCACACGATATCATTATGAAAACTCATTTTACCTAATAAACATAGAGAAATTCAGTTCTCATTCAATAATTCATTTTTATTGTGGGCGTAACAGCTACGTAGGTGACTGAGTTCACCCTTCAGACTAACGCACTTCATGCCTTCTAACCAAGAGAATAAAAGCACCTCAGAAAAAAGAAAAGGAGTAGGAAAGAAACAAATGTACCATCAGCTGTCTCGAAGGGACGTGGACTAATGGGGCACACACTGGCTCAAAAGCAAGACCCCACCCACCCACCTTACATTCTTCAATAAGGAATACGCCACGGGGGACACGGTGGTAGGCACCCGCCCAGGGCTTTCTGCAGCGCTTCCGACTACACTGGGATCTTAGAAGCCTGAGGGAAGAAAAGAAAAGCCCGCAGGTTTTGGAGAGGCTAATTGTCAGGAAAGAGCTGAGAACATTTTCTAGGAGTCACTGCCAACCTGGGGCTTCCTCAAGTGCAGCTGACCTTTAACATTTTAAAAGGTGAGACAGATTATCCTCACAGCAAGCAAACCTGGTCTGATGAGAGGCCAAAGCAAGGAAAGCTCTGATACACACAAAAGGCCAACTCCGCTTGGTTTATGCTTTTTTTCTTCCCTTTGGGCTTCAACCCACTGCTTGAGGAAATAAAAGGAAAACTGGCTGAAACTTTTTTACCACTATTACGTAACAGTTAAAAGGGGACAAGGAGACAATTAAACCTAACCTTCAGAGAGTATTGTGAAGTTTTTGTTTTAGACTGATTTACCACCGAAATCTCTAGATAAACAGTCTCAAACTGACCCCATCACAATTTGGTGGTAAAATTGGGATGAGAATAAAAATTTGTGAATGAAACAGGAGCATGCAGAACAACAGAAGAACTTTACGGAACAACTACTATAACAGGCTTGAATAGCAAGTTACCACCAATTCCCTACAACTCTAAGGCTCATTACATTATTGAAACTACTCTAAACGTTATCAGTACTTGATACGATCTGAAGAATTATATGAATAGATTCACTGAAAAGCAGTAACCAAATCACAAAAGCCTGGGCAGACACCTACCCATGCGAACTATATCGTCCCTCTAACAACAGATGCACTATCAGACCACTGAAATTTCCACATGCAGCCACTTCACCCCCCAAATCTTGATCTTATGCCACCACCCAATCCTTAAATGTTCCACTCCATAAAAGCACAGTGAAGCACAGTTTCAAAGGAATAGCAAGAGAGCTCACGTTCACTACGAGAAGAAACTGGAACACTGACAGATAGAGTCAAATTTTTCACCCACCACAAAGAAAGGCTAGCCAGCTCACAATTCAATTGACCTCCAAAGATGACAGGATACCAGAACACAGAGACAGAAAGTCAGGAAAAACAAAATAAATCCCAGAAAAAAACCTACCAGCAACTCTGGCAGGAGCCCTACAGCTAACCCCCTGTAAAAATTACCAGTGCATGAGGAATGGAGATAAATCCACCGTAAATAATGGTTTGATTTACTTGTGGGATGTCTCAAATACATTGACTAGATGTGACCAATTCTTTTAGCAACCAAGAGCACAGGCTCTTATCTTATCAATAAACCTTTAACCGCAGGAAGAAGATTTGCGCTGAGTGGTCACCACCTTGGTGACATCTGTGCATAGGAGACAATTCACATCCGTTACAGTAGAGCAATCCAGTCATTGGACAATTTTCCTGCAAAAAGGCAGCTTAGCAACACCATCTTGAATTTCATTGGGTAGAGCTGTCATGAAGATAATTCATCTGTATATCTCTAGTGGAGAGAATCATCACACAAACTATCAGAACTCTTTGGGAGATACCAGTGCTGAAGGACAAATGAGGTAAAACCTACTTGAATGACGGAGTTATTTGTCTTTATTGTGACGCTGGGCCACTCCTGTACACAACGACCCTGTCAGTCAGAGACAATATTCAATATCACTGGCAGAGGAGATTTGGTGTGACACAGAATTTGTCAGTTTGTGCCATAGCACATCACTTCCTTTAAAAACAGCCCAACTGAAATGTTAAACAAAACATAAGGACTGCTTTTAAGCTGATGCCAAATAACAGAAGTTTGCTCTGTCGTGTTCACAACCTGGCAAGTTCCACAGCCCCACACTGCGTAATTGCCCTGTGAACTATTTTACTAGCGGTATCTCTGAAAAAATCTTAGGTCTGATCACAGAAAAAGCCAAAGCAAAACAGTTCACATCTGTGAAAGCAAAATTCTAGCTACATGTTATATACTTAAACACATCTGTTGGGCATTATTGACATCCACCTAAAAAGAAACTGATGAAAATACAAACATGAAAGGCATGCTAAGGCTGTTTTCTTACCTGCAAATGTAACACAGTGAAAGCAGGTAACAACATCAATGCCCTTTCCATCATAACCTACCCCCAAGCAGACCGTATACACAAGACACATTTCTTTGCAATACTTCACTATGCTTGAATTAATTCTGGAAAAACTCCTCAACAAAACTCAGTGAAATCAAGTGACAGCCTGTACTTACATGCCAAAAGTATATGAATCTACTCATTGTGACTGTTGACTCAGTGTGTAAAAGCCTGAGTCATCCATTCCTCCGCTGAACCTATCGGTGTACAATGACTGTTTAAGGAAGAACTGCATTAGGAGTAATTTATAGCTTTAAATCAAACAAAAAAAATTTAAGATGGCTGGAAGAAACAACTCCTTTACATATTAAATAAAAAGAAGAAAAGACAGCAAAGTAATCACTGTGTGTAGAGCAAGAAGGCAGGCTACAAGGAATAAAGAATTGTTCCAGAATATGCTTAAAAATACTTATGTATTTTGCAAAATTCTGTCATCTACATTTAAAACTGCTTTACCATTTAAAATGCCTTAAAAACAGGTAACATTTGATCAATGTTATCCCTCACTTATTTTCTAAAGAATAAAATCAAAGAGAATATTCTTATTTCCGTTACTACTGTTGTTGTACTATTAAAAACTACAATATTATTCTGACACGAATGAGAACAGGAAACACATGCTCCTCCTCTCTCAATCATGCCTATACACTGTCCTGTACATCCCAGTACCTCTACAATTTACACAAACCACGAGCGCAGCGAATGCAAACCACACAAACAGACGTCTGCTCCTCCGGTCCTGTCACACTCAGTAATTCCCGGCTCTCTGCGCTGTGCTAACGTGCTGGCTGGGCTAGTCATCCTTCTCTGGGCTTGCACGTGCACATAAAGACAACAGAAGAGACAGACTGGTTACGGTTTCCACAAAACCCGGCTATGCTACAGACACAGTAGCATCTTGCTCCAAGGTTTCAGTGACCAATTCTTGAGATCAGGGAGAATTTTCCTGAAAACATTACCTGCATGGAGGAACAGAGCACAAAGACTAAAAAAATTCCAGTGATTATAAAACAATAAAAAGGGAGGACACAAACCAAACAAATAAAAATACCCCAGGAATAGTCTGGAAATTCATCGTGTATCTTCCCTGAAACTCTAACAATCCTGACCAGGCGTTCAGTACTGCTCCAAGCACTAAATCCACTGGAGCCACAAGGAATTAATCTGGCAGAGAATGGGGGAGATGCAGCATTTTCCAGATCTCAAAAAGATCCAGTAGCTGGAACAAACAACACGGGCAGAGGGCCTGAAAGACACACTCAGCTCAGAGTTCACAAAGTTGTTTGGGAAGGAAGTCAACGTCTAGCAAAAAAAAAAAAAAAAGGAAATGGCATTGAAATTCCAGTGCTTATTTTTGTAGTGGGGTAAATGACAGCACACTGGTGAATGCCTTCCCAAACTATGGATTCACACAATGTGTGTATTAGCCTACACAGCAATTTCCGACGCCGCTCTTTTCTCTAACCAGTGACAGAAACACCATTTCCCACAGCTTCCTTCCTTCCCATTTCCCAAACCAAAACAGATTCCAAGGGGCTGGCAAGGGACAGGAATTAACCACAACAGCCCTGCTGTCTCCAGGGCACACTCTTTTGTATGCTGTCAAAACAGAACAGAAACTTGGTACTATCTGAAGACAAGGGGCATGAGAGAAGCTTCTGTGTCTCACACACATGTATATGTGAACACAATGTTAAAATTCCTCTTCATTTCATTGGCATCGCAGCAGCATTACTATCCCAAAGCAACTTAGTTTATAAATAATAACACAGAGTCTGTGCTGATACACTAATTAATGGAAGCGCAGCTATTCCTTAGTGGGCAAAGGACATCTCAAATACGAGAACACTACATTCAGACCGGTGCTACATGCAGAACACTAAACAGTACACAGTTTTCTTTCCTCCGCCCCGGGGGGTGTTGAGGAGGGAGAGAGGCATAAGACAATCAAGTGCACGTCACTGCAGCTTCTGCCTCTGCTGAACGCACAGTCCTAACCAAGCTTCCTGAAAAGAACACCTTCAGTCAGGCACACACAAAGGGCTTCGGAATAACCCAACTTCAGAGCACACAGGAAAGCTTTGGCCACACTTTGGAATGAGAAACGTAAATGCAACTGCAAGAGGAAGGAGAACAGGACAACGATGTGTTCTCTGCGTGGCAAAACATGCCTGAAAGCAAATGAAACAAATGTTTCAGGACTGGTATTAACACAGAATGATGTTAATGAGCACCCCTCCAGCTAGTGCTCTGTAATTAATATTAATTGGTGTATCATAAATACTGCTAATTGATTGGCCCATTCACTTGTCAGCAG
>NW_010409014.1:50893-59590 GCF_000710305.1 Buceros rhinoceros silvestris
GAAGAACACTTCTACCTAGGGATCAGAAGGACAGAGAAGTTACTCCCACAACAATTTGCAGTGCGGACTCCCAGTAAAATTCACCAGACAACACTAAATATCAAAGAACGCAGGCACAGAAATTATAATATCCACATTATCGAAAATGAGGGCACAATCGCATAGACATGAAACAGGTACGTATTAGGAGGGACAGTCATTAACAGCAGTGATACCTAGGGATCAGAAGGACAGAGAAGTTACTCCCACAACAATTTGCAGTGCGGACTCCCAGTAAAATTCACCAGACAACACTAAATATCAAAGAACGCAGGCACAGAAATTATAATATCCACATTATCGAAAATGAGGGCACAATCGCATAGACATGAAACAGGTACGTATTAGGAGGGACAGTCATTAACAGCAGTGACTAAAGCAGATGCTCAGACCCAGGGTAAACTCTGCAATAAACAGAATTTCTATAGCATAGAAGACTGCATTTGGACCTCGTATACAAATAAATAAAGATCCTCTGATTTTTTTTTTTTAACCTAAGAAAAGGTTTAAGATCACTGTTTCTGTCTCTGGAGATGAGAGGCTTGTTTAAAAATAAAATACATATCTGTTCTCCGGAATGTACAGCTGGTTGCTAAAGTAACCTAGTTGTATCTGAAGGAAATGCAGAGACATAACACAATTAGTATCCTTCAGGGGATGCCTGTAATTTACAGCAGGAAGAAAATTTCTACCAACAGTCCAAGGAGAAAGATGACAGGGAAGTCTTATCAGATTAAGCATAAAGAAAGATCTCTATGACATCTCCACAAACACAGGTTGGGGGAGGCAGGGGGAGAACCACAAACACCACCAATATTAACAGTACTCACCATAAAGTGATACATCAGTATGCTCTGCAGAAAAACATCAATCACTGCCCACTTAATTTGCAGCATGAAGAACACCATTATTTAGGGGTAATTGAAATAGGATACACAAGTGCTGCTGGGGGGAAATGCTGTATGCAGATGAAGGGTGGGGATGAATGATCATGTCCAGGAATTGAGATGCCAGCTGCACTCATCACCCTATTTGCATATGAAGTGATAAATCTGGTTACAAATACCACTGTGAGAACCAGAAGTGATCTATTTCGGAGTAAGTTCTGCCCACCCTGGGTTTCACAGTACTAAAGAAATTTTAGGGCGTGTAGCTTTTGTGTTTTGCTGAAAGCCTGATGCTGGACTGGACTATGAAGTAGAGCACTTTCAAACCTCAGCCTTCTTTTTCCAAGCCCATAAAATAAACGCAAAGGCTTAGACTGTAACTTCGCACTGCCATTACCAGCAGCAGTAACAGCCGTTTCCTGAGTGCTGGTTTCAATTCTTCTGACGTGTTAGAACAGGCCTATTCCATATTGCAGCTTTGCTACTCAGCCTGGACAACCCCAGTTATTTATAGAGTTTAAGTATGATAGATGGAAGAGGCTCAGCAAAGTGGCTGACTGGATCACCACACAGCTCACAGGCATCACATTTCCACTGCAGAAGTGAATGCATGGTTACACGTGTTAACCATCCATTCCACGCAATTTACATTGTTGCCGTGCATTAATCCGTTGCAATCGTTAGACGATCTGTTCCAGCACATTTGCTGCTGATGATTACAGCCCTCCACCTTTATTTACAGTTGTGTATAACTGACTTCTGCCACCTCAGTGCTTTAGACTTCAGCAACGCAATGGCAATAAGGTGACAGGAGTGAATTTCTAGCTCTGCTCAAAACAGCTGGCTCCTTAAGTTATGAATCAAACTGCTTTTTATCAATATTTTTTAAACTCCTGTAATTTCTGAAACTGTATCTGAGAATGCAAGTGTCTATCTTCTTCATGTAGTGCTTTATTTAGTTATAAAAATGTAAAGACTGTGCCTTCAGCAGCACAGAGAACTCTGGTTTCCTGAGATGCTGCAGTAGTCTAGTGACAGCAAAGCAGAGCTCTTGCTGTTGCTCTAGAGCCTCGATCATCCTCTTCACCTTCTGTCCAAAACTCTTCTCAAGCTCCTGGCATTGTCTGTTAATGGTATTTATGCCATTACCTGACGATGACGTCAGTTCTCTGGTGAGAGGAATGAGTAAAGAAGAGAAAAAACCAAAACAAAACAATCTTGCTATATATTACTACACTCCAAAATATATTCACATCAAAATGGATTTTGATACTGCTGTTCCAAGGCTCTAATTTGGTTCAGTATTGTTGGTATTTTAGAATGCCACAAAAGGGAAAATCCCCCAGAAACAGAGATAAATACTTCCTACAATACATAGCTCTCCTACAAAGAGCTAATTTCCCCCTTCACCTTTTCCCAGTATTGTCATATCAAGTATTTAAAAAATAAACTTGCTGTAATTTCTTTTAGAGATTTCTCAATAACCCCAAAATAGAGCAGTTACCAGCTGTAGTAGTAGAATAGCAAATGATATACAGACCTCTCTTCTTCTCTTCACTATGATTTTCTTTATACTATAAGCTCACAGCAAACATCCAGAACCTGTAACAATTTCATTTGGATTTTATAAATAAAATATATTCTGCTGGCTCCTAACTTTATCCATCTCTCATAAATAAAATAAACGTACAAAAAATATATCAGCAATACCACAAGAAGATGAAAAGAAACAAAAGTGCCAAGCGTCTCCCAAAGTTTTCAGTCTGCCACATCTGTTTTTATTGTTAACAGCATACACGGCTTCCTTTGACATAAGCATTTCTGCACGGCTATACCAGTTGTCAAGTGAAGCATTACGTGGTTTTGATCCTTGGTATGCAGTATTACTCGACAACACTGCAGAGACAGTCTTTCCCTCTAATATGTAAAGAAAACTCAGCTGTTGTTTAGCCTCACTCCAAATCCATGCCATCACATACATTTTTACAACATACTTTCAAGGCTGGGTGAGGAAAGAAGCTCCCCTTGTGCAACAAAGGCAGGCAGTCAAGTTACAGAGAGCCCAGCAACCACAGCAGACAAGCTTCAAAAGGAACTCTAAACGACCTGAAATCTTTTAAGGCCCTTCTTCACAGCACGTAGTACGGCTGCTGTAAGCAGCTGTAACGGAGCTACTCCGGATTCTGGGTACAAGACCAGCTCCGGGAGCCCAGACCTCAGTAGGGAATGGTCTGCCCTCCTTCTGCGGCACTTCAAGCAGCCTGGACAAGGCTTCAGAGTACCACAGTTGTGTTGTTACTACCGCCCAAGCTAGCTGATGTTACCACTGATTCAGTTACATCTAAACAATAGTCCCTTTCACATAAACTTCTCTGGAGCTAGCTCTCTACTTAACTGGAAGCTGGCAGGCTGTGTGGCCACAGCTCTGCTGTCCATGAGACACGGCTAGTGAATAATTCATTTCTTCAACTGTTCATCTCTTCAAGTGCAGAAGTTACACAGTAAAGGCAATCACGGTGAAGGCGGCAGGACAAGAAGCGGTAGGAGCAATATTAACAGTAGTAACTCACAAAAGAAAAGACTGACAGTAGACTTGCAAGCAAAGCTATTGGTCGACTGTCAAAACTGATTAGCCTTTGAGATTGATTTGTCCATGGAGAGTTGTGTTCCTCTCCTTACACATACCAAGGATGGAACTTCCAAGGAAGAGTGAGGAAGTTGCATTGATCGATGTCACAAAGATTCCTGAAAAAACCAACACGCAAGGCAGCACAGCAGGAAGGTTTGAGCAGACGCAGCCTTTAAAAAAAGCAGGCAGGGTACTGAGCTGTGTGAGTGTACTTGGGGGGGTTTTCCCAGCCTGATTCACATTTGGTTCTCCTTGCATAGGTGCTGTCAAGTGCGGAAAATGACCAGTGAGTCTCTGTCTAAAAAGAGAGTCTTCTACTAGTCCCTCCAATATGCCAGAGGCCATTTTTTAGCAAAACGAAAAAACACGCTCTTTGACATGTCTAAAAGGAAACCAGACTAAAATGTACTTCAAAGTCAAGGCAAATAAGCGCAAGACACGTTTTTAATCAAAGTAGAAAATAGATTTCTGCAATCCAGAACAATCACTTTCAGCTCTGTAATGATTAAATTTCCTAGTCACGAAACACATGATAAACGCTAAGCAATCTGCATGCAAGCTGTAGTTAAAAGAAGACAACGTTCTAATGTAAGTAATACTTGTCTGAAAAGGTGACAATTCTGGATTAGTATCTAAAGATACAAGTAAGGGACAATGCTTTACTTCTCGGGGTATTTCCAAACAGCCATTCTGACAAATAAATTAAGATTACTTTAATACCATCGGACCTGCATGAGACAAAGTACAACTCCTTCATAAGGAATTAAAAAATAGATATATTTATATCTTTTCACATAAATAACATCAAGTCCAGAAATACTAAGAACTCATAGATCACGGGTTCTGTCAGAGGACAAGTTTCAAGGAACACACCTCCCATGAGCATTTTGGATTTATATTCATTTCATTCATGAGCTTTTTGGGTGGTGAAACCCTGGCACAGGTTGCCCAGAGAGGTGGTAGATGCCTCCTCCCTGGAAACATTGTAGGTCAGGCTGGTCAGGGCTCTGAGCAACCCCATCTAGATGAAGATGTCCCCTGTTCGCTGCAGGGGGGTTGGGCTAGATGACCTTTGAAGGTCCCTTGCAATCCAAAGCAGTGCCTGATTCTAGTCACATATCCTCAAGAAATAACCTTTACTCTTAAATTTCTCTAAAATGTACGCCTTAACCACAAGAACTCTGCTAGTACAGACAAACAGCCTTTAAAAAAGTACAGAGTAGCAAATAACATTCTGACTGTAGCTGTTGTGACACACTTAATGCCGTTATAAATGAACTTTTGTTACTTTATACATAGGTACTTCCAGTTTCTTCCAAATCAACACTGAGCTCACCTCTTCAGAGATACTGGCCCGTAATTATTACTCTAAATTTTGAACACTCCGATTTATAACACATTTGCAGCTTGTATTTTGAGACAGATCTAAAAGAGGGAGACATTCACGATTTCCACGGAGCAGTAGAGGCCAGCATACTGCAGGCTACACCGCAAAGTTGGATCCTCGTACTATAAACAGACTGTCACTTCCAGCAGGAGTTTCTTCAAAGGTGAAAAACTGCTGTTTACACATGCTACAATACTATGCTTGATACTGCCTCCGTTTTGGTGTGTTGACATATGTAAAGACATAGTTGACTTCTTCCAGACAAATAACTGTAAATTATTTCGACTCCTTTGTACAAAGAAATATTAGTTAAGGATTAAAGCAGGAAAAGAAAAAAGCTTTCATTTCTCTACAGAGAGAGACTCCCCAGCAGATTTGACATTTAAATCCAGCACGACCTGGGTATTGCTGCTCTTCATCTCAGTGGGAGTGCGTTCAGGTCTCCAAGTTAAAACCAGTGCTAGCCCACCATTTTAGCTTTTAAAGCAGTTCATTACAGTCCTACAGCCAACAACCCTCAGCTTCTTAGCTGTGAAGAATTCCGGTCTTCAAAGAAAACCAAATTCTTAAATTACCATATTGCAATTCTGTTCTCACCCAGTCCCTCAGAAATCAGTCTTAAACGCAACAGGTTTCAGCTTCAACTTCCTCTGAACATCAGAACTGTATTCCACAAGATAGGTATTTTTAAAAATTTAGCTCAATTTATTTCATTTCAGTTTTGCATTCCACATTAACAGGAAAAAATCATACCATAAACATGGTTAATCACAATAATTAAAGTTTCCATAACTGTACTAAAGACTTTATTATCCACAGGAGGTGGGGGTAAAACAACGAAGGAAAGCATTCTTAAGCATTTCCTTTCTTTTCAGCAATGCCCCTCCAAGCACCTCAGGTCAGTCTGCTTGTCGTGCTGCCTCCAGCTGTAGCCCGGTTGTGTGGGATTTCGCTGTGCTGCATTTCAGAGAACTCCAGTTTTTTCCAGGGCCTGCAGAGGAACCTCATTTTCAAACCTCACTGCAGGACATACATTTTGAAAACTTCCAGAATTAAGTACATCTATAACTAATGCGTTCAAAAGGGGAGGATGACTTCAGTCATCCATTAATTAGACGTTTTGCTTTTTATGGAACTTCCATTTCCATATATAAGGATTAAAAAAAAAAGAAGTCCATTGGGAAATGTTTTATAACGTGCAATTATTTCCATAGGCACATTAGAAATGCATTTAACAACTGCCATTTGAAAGACAAATGTTCAGTTAACACAGTGCAGTATCATTAGAGTCAAAAAAGTCAAAAGCAAGGATGCTTTGAATTACTTACTGTTTCAGTAAACATATTATAGGCCTAGCAAATCAGAATTATGTCTGTTTAGTCCTTACTATTCTGCACAATGAGAAGCACAAACTACATGACTACAGTAATCTGTAAATGATTTGCTTGCTTTCTGTCTCCTAAATGATCTATACTCTTGGAATTATGAGGTGACTTCACCTTCGAGGAGAAAGACACACAAGGAAAGAGATGTGAGGAATTCTCCAGACAACTCTTCATGAGGCCCCTTGTACAGACTGGGCTAAAGGTTAGAAAAGACCAACTGTAAAAAGTGACAGTAAAAAGTTGAGCGTGAACTCACAAAAAGGCAGAGATGCCCACGAGTGGGTTTTAAACAAAACACTCTAACCCTTCACGCACCTGCTTTGGAGATATTTAAAGCCTCCAGGTATTTAAGCTTTCAACTGTCAGAGGTCCCTCCGTGCCTGCAGGTTGGCTTCTGGGCATATCCCAACTGCCTCAGTCTCGACACGCTGAGCAGCTCCGAGCTTATCTCTGGCCCTGTCAGGGTTTGCAAACCTCACACCTATCCTGACAGTCTCAGGCTGGCAGGCAGCGGCAGGGCACAGCTGCTAGGGCACGCTCTGCAAAACATCACTGCTGATTTCCTTCACAGCAGACCCAGCAGGATGGCTGAGGGAGAAATGGTGCCGGTGTCCCTTTTAATTCAGTAGAGCACTGGACCAGAGAGAGGCCAGATACAGGGCAGAGCCACAGGTTGATCACTCTGCCCACCTCTACCATGGCAGCTACAAACCACAGAAGTTTGCCCATAATGACACAAGAGAGCACAGACAAGCAGACACTCAAGAATTCCTCTTGAAGCTGTCTCACCTCGGGTTTAAAAAAAAGGAAGACTTACGGCAGTAGGTACAAGAGGGGACAAAAGATAATTTGAAAGGTAATTTCTAGATTTTATGCATATTGTTTTATATTCAATTGTCACTGAATTTGGGCCACTGTCCACGGTCACTCCAAAACTCAGGTCTAGCCCACTGAAAATCACTACACAGTCATCCTCAGCTTATTCCGTCTTTGACCCAAGTTCTTCTATTTCCAGAAAAAGGAGGGAAGTGTTTCAACTCAGGGTCGAAGTGTCCATTTCGATTTTATTCCTGGACAATGCAACTGCTGCAAAGATGTATTCAGTAAACACTCTACTTGAAGTTCCCATTTAGGAAGCATTCCCACTAGCGAAACTTCCCTGGGAGAACATACAGAAAAAAATAAACACAGGTTTGCAGGCAAGTGTACGCACACAAAAAAGGACAAAAAACCAAACCAAAGCTAAAAACGAGCACCAGCAAGATATCATCCCAGGCCAGGAACATTCATAAAACATTAATTCCATATTTGCTCTACTCTCTCCAGGCCTAACTTCTTTGCCCAAAAAGCAAGGCTACTGTTCTGTCCCTTAGGCATGCTGAACACACCATAAAGGATTTCGTAACAAACGCAAACAGCAGAGTCTGTAAAACTGCTGGAGTCCACAGAGAAGGCAACAATTTTAAACAGTCTAATTTCAACCAAATTATGAGGCATTATTTTGAGATCCTGAAGAATTTCCAGGTCAAGTCAGATACCTTACGATCAGCATACAGTACAGAACAAGACAAGAGTCCACTGCAAACCAAACACTAACAAGCTCTAAGCAGCCTCAAAAATCCTCTTACGAAGTTACATGACAAATCCCTGCCACACAGATCGCAGAATCAGTCTTGAGCTTGTTGAGTCCAAACCCCCAGGCCAGTCAGGGTTGGCTACAGTAGGTTGCCCAGGACTGTGTCTAGTTGAATTTCAGCCGTCTCCAAGGATGGAGATTTCACAACCTCCTTGACAACTCTCTAGGTTATCTGTGCCAGTGTTTGACCACCCTCAAGGTAAAAGAAGTCCATGTGTGGGAGCTGTGTTCCAATTCAATTTCACGTGTGTTTACCCTCAGTCCATAGACTGTTGTTCTTTCACGGGGCATAACCGAGGAGAGTCTGGCTCCCACACCTTCAATCTCTCCCATCACGTATTTAGATACATGGGTAAGATCCCCCCTGAGCCTTCTCTTCTGCAGGCTGAGCACGGAATCATAGAATCACCTGGTTGGAAGAGACCTTTAAGATCACTGAGTCCAACCGTTCTCCCTGCACTGCCAGGGTCCCCAAGCCACGTCCCTGAGCACCAAATCCACACGGTTTTTAAACACTTCCAGGGATGGGGACTCCACCACCTCCCTAGGCAGCCTGTTCCAGTGCTTCACAACCCTCTCTGTAAAGAAATTTTTCCTAATATCTAACCTAAATTTCCCATGACATAACTTGAGGCCATTCCCTCTCGTCCTGTCGTTCTTAACATGGGAGAAGTGACCAACCCCCACCCCCCCCCAACTTCCATTCAGGTAATTGTAGGGAGCAACAAGGTCCC
>NW_010409015.1:0-10036 GCF_000710305.1 Buceros rhinoceros silvestris
TTCCTCCATGTTGAACCCAGGACAATGACTCAACAGGAGGGTCTCTCTCCAGTTTTGTCTGACCCTGTCCTCTATGTTGTAATTAATCAAGTCCACCTTGCCATCAAATCTTGTTAAACCACTGTCACATTTACCATTGGACTTTAACTCACTTCCTTAATAAAATATATTGTTGCTTCTCGCTCATCAGTGAAGTGCATCACTCCATCCACGACATGGACTGTCTTTAACCAATAAATTTGACTGTGCAGCTTCCAGCCTTTGAGTCAGGTAGGTCACCTGGGTTATTCAGGACCTTCTCTATTACTTTCTTCTGCTATCTAAATGTCCTACAGCAAATAAACTTTCAGCATCCACAGAGAAAATGGAAGGAGAGTGGAACAAGGGGCAGTTAGGGAGAAATTTGAAGATCACTAGCAGAGTCAGCAACAGGTCCCTGAGCCATGAAGAGAGGACAGTTACCCGCTAGTACACACTACCTTAACTAGGCACTATCAGAACATTTCCTGTTCCCTTACAGAGAAGTTAATCTCTTTTCCTTTAGGCTGCTATACAAGGGTTTTAGAGCACTCCCAGACCTTTGTGCTACTTAAACACAACTGTCCTGCCCCCGCATAGCAGAAGTTTTAGTAAATGAAAAATAAGGACTTATGCACCTTAAATATGGCTCCCTGTTATAGAAATTTGAAGGTTCATCCAAGAGCAGAGAAAAGGTAAAAACATCTGCTGTCTGGCCAAGCACCAATGAGGACAGGATTCCTGGCCTTTACCACTTCGGGAATCACCAGGTAGGTGAAAGGTGTTAAGCCATATCTTTCCCCACTGCTCTGGGAATTTTGTAAGAGAAGGTTAAATAAACATTTCTTGAAATAATTTATACAGCGTTAATGGAGCCTCAGCATGCAGGCTATGTATATGACCTCTCAGAGCCCCTTCTGGGGTTGTTTTCTGTAAACTGCAATTGTTTCAGTTGTTGGCTTACAGCTCAGCTTGGTGCTGCCGTAAGCCCTCACCTCTTCCCATATTTTTTTCAATGTCACATCTTTTGTAACGGAAACAGAATCTATTGCATAACCTGGTGACAGAAAAGTGATTCAGCTGAAACCTTCAAAACCACAAAGAGATCTTGGAATACAATGTTCAAAAGAATACCCTCCATTGTAGCCAAATACGGTCCTTTTCTTTAGGTGAAGTTTTAATGTAATGCTGTATATGCAGCTAATAGAGAGAATGAAGTCACACGCTGTTGCTGAAAAACATCCACTTTAAATCACAAATACCAAGGCGTTTAAGTACTTCTGAAAAAGTACTTCTGCTCAATAATTTCTTTATCGGGAGGAATCAACAGATAATAGCCATCTCCCTGATTCAGAGAGATCTAACTCCACAGACTGCATCAAAGCAGATTTCACAGGATTAGTCGAGGCTGTTCTTCAGATGCAATGCTGATGTCCCTCTGGACAGATCATTTATCACAATATATTACAGCTGATTCATGGGTACTGAATACAAACAGCTACGCTGATGTTAAGGATGTTGCAAAGCTAATAATGATAGCTATGAATCCTAGTTTACCATCGCTGCTTTGCAAGCATGTAATTCATCTCAGGAAGGTGAGAAAGCTATTAAAAAGCAGCATAATGTGACTCTTTCTGTCAGCCAGTATAAATAGCATAGGCGAATCAGAGTTTGTCAGCATCTTTCCTGGTTTTGGATGTCTCTGAAGGGTAGTTCTCTTCCTCTCCAGGTTGGGTGGGTGTCTCACTGCTGGTTCCTTAGTTATCTATAACAGAAAACTTAGTTACCTGTAAGAGAAACTACTTGTCAAATTGTTACTGATAGAAAGTTCTGGTTCTTTTGGATAATATTTTACTATTTCATAACAGAGGGACCAAACTTGAAAACTGATTCACTACTAAAAAAAACCAAAAAAAAAAAAACCAAAAAACCCACACCTGACTCATCTGCTCAGGATTTAGTCACAGGAACAGTAAAGAGGACAAATCTCTCAGATAATATTCAAGATAATACTCAGAATGAATGATTTACCCAATTTCAGGAGTAAGTGCAAGTTTTTATTTACCAACTGCTCTGAAACTGAATTCTATTCAGATTACAATTAAAGGCAGGAAAACTGCCTATGTAAAGTAGGCAGAAGTGGATTAAGGCAACGGCACCGTAAATCTGCCCATGGTGTTTACAAGATCTGCAGATCATACTCAACAGTCCCAAACTGTCTGAGTTTCCCTTCCTACCCTTTGTCATATTCTGTGGCCCATACTGTACTTCTCACTGGGAATCATCCCTCAAAAGTCTTGTCTCTTCTGGACTGGCCTGCCCTTCTGGGCAAAGTAGAAACCCATGACTAGCCCAGCTCTGAACACAGTAACATTAAACCGCAGCCTCAGGTTCCATAAGAGAAAACATTTCTAGCCTGCATGAAGCGGGGAGGGAAGGGGGGAGTATATGGGTTCAGGGTAATAAATACCTATGTGAGTCTGCCTGAAACAATAAATTTCATCTGAACCCTGAAGATCAGTATTGTCCAAAGGAGTAAGAAGGACATAAAGAGGGGGAAACACCTGTGGGACCCTCTCTTGCCCGAAGCCAAATCAAATCCCAATGTTGCCCTGCACTCCTGTGCAGTCTGCTAAATTCCGAGTTCATAACTCCTACTAGCTTGCTCAAAATCTTGCAAATAGACCACAGAAATAGTGAAAAAAAAAAAAACCACCACACATATCGTCTTCCATAGTGTCCCACACTCCTCAGCCAGAAATCAGGCACAGGCTGTCCTCCCCCATCCAGAGATCACAAAAAGACTGATTTCCCTTCCTATTTTAAACGGGATTTGTCAGTTCCTGGAGCATGCAAATAGTAGCCAGACAGGAGGAGCAGAAATGATCGTTGATGATAACATTCAGTAATAAAATGTGTGAAATTAAATTTAAATTAATTTTAGTGTATTCATTTTAGGTAAGAAATAATTATTTCCAGTGGTTAAAAAATTCTTCCACATCTCTGACACAATACTTATTAAATCTTTTCAAAAATTGTCAGTAGACTTTTAAAGCTATAATATAAGAGGCCTTTACCTTAGGAAGTATAGTCAGTCTGAAATAGAACCTGTAAATGGATTTTTCTTATCATCTGCGAAGAAGTGTAAACTTAATTTAGTTGCTGGTTCTTTATCTCAATTCATTTTTAATTGACATTCTGCTTAAACTAATGAAAATCCACCCTCTCTAAAGTCACTGCCATTAGCACTTTATTCTGGCCTTGTCAGGAATGACTGACAGAGAGGTGAATCTTAAACACTGATAGTCGGAAATCTTTCTGTTAATCCAAAGTCAGTAAAATCTTCAGACTCCTCAGACTGAACATATAGCTGTTATTCTTTGTAACTAACTTCAAGAGGCTTTGAAGTGGTAGATAATGTGATTCAATAAGACCTTGGTACACTCTTAAAACTCCACTTAAAAAGCCTCACTGGGTTATTAGATATTGTGATTTATTCCAGAAAATGCTTTCAAAGAAAGCTCAGGAAAAAATCCCAAGAAAGCTTCCTACTTGAAACGTACTATTTCTTCCTGTAATTCAAGCTGCCCATTCTCCTTGAACGCAAACGTTCATCAGAGCCCAGATTCAGCAGATGAAACCAGGACTGAGAGGAAGTGAGGACTAGCCAAGCAATAAGCCTACAATAAGTCTCTCAATTCCCTTCATCTATGGCAAATGTATGTTTGCTCGATGGAAACGCAACTTGGTGACACAGGGCACTATATGTGTCATTATATTCAGTTCACAGGACCGCATCATCACTCTACTAGACACTGAGTTGGAAGAAAATTTTCCAAGCTGGCGTACAAGAATGATCCCTTCTAATGACAGCCAAGAGTTTCTGAGTTCTTGGATAAAATACCTTTTGTTTTCAAAATTTTGGGGCAAGAAGTACAAAAAACTTGTTTTAATTCTTTTTATTAAGGTTTTAATTTGGGGATAAAAAATATATTTTGTGTTGCAATACAGCCATTCTCTAAGTGTTTGAGTAAATAAGTTAAACATAGTTAATAAAATAAATACTAGCCAAGCAGAAGATTAGCAGAAGATTATTTTCTTGAAAGTCCTATGAGTGTTTACATGTCTTTATGTCTTCTATACAAATATTTCACTTTTCAAGGCATCCTGGGGGTTTTTTCTATAATCATTTGAGCTACACCTATCAAGGTACTTCTTGCAATCCAGGGCATAATTCATTCTTGTCAGAAACAGATGGCTGATAAAATGAAAGCAACAACAGCAGTGAAAGACAAGGCCACCTGGGTCCATCCAGCTGATGAGAAAAGCTTGTGAAGTTAATGCCAGTGGTATCTGGAGCCAACACAAGCAGGCTTTCGAAACAAGAAGAGCTTAGGCATCAGTCTATTATTCATTTATTATTAATGAAAAAAAAGAAGAAGAAGAAGAAGAAAACTCTTATGAAGCTGTAGGGGAAGCAGTCCTGGGAATTTCAGGCGTATTTAGCATCATGAAACATCCCAACTCTGAACTGAACTAAAAGGTGGAAAAAATGGGCAGTCAAGTACTAAGCCATAGCAGCACCAAGTTTGTCTGGGAACACATTTCTGAGTAAGGTCAACTCGATCTGGTATTTTTACAGCAGAATACAGTTAATCAGAAATGAAAACTGCTGTTAAACTGCTTGGCCTCCCTCCCCTGACAATGCAGGATGATTTCTCCACTCCAGATATCCCCTAAGTATTTCGTGAACCTTCATAGAGCATTCCTTGGAAATAGTCAGGTAGCCACAGTTGAATTTTCTCATCATTTTGCTACTGCAAGCTCCTGAACTGTGTGCCACTACCTCTACCAGACCAGATCCCTATTTTTAGATTGTGCTGGAAGAAACTGAATGCCCTAGCGTGTGCAATGAATGCAGGTCACAGAAAGACTTCTTTTCTTCCTGCCTGACCTCCTATTGCTGTCTCGGAACTGGGCATGCAGCACAGCTGGGCCAGCAGTGCCATTCAGTGATGGTCCAGGCTTTATTTCTCTCAGAACAGCTGTACAGCACCAGTAAGCACCAGTTAGCACTCGTAAAGTTTCTCCCTTTGTAACAACTTCACTGGTTGCTGCTTTATTTTCTTTCTGGTTTATTATAATTTAATGACTTCTCTAGATCTAAGGCACCTCCTGCCGTATAGAAGTCAATGCTAGGTCGAACTGGGCAAAAGAAACCCACTAATAACGCAGAAAATTTTAGAATTTCTCTGCTTTAACCAATGTCATGCCTTATTCATGCAGCTGTCATACCACAGAAAGCAAGTGCTACTTTCTATGAAGTCTGCACCAAAAGCAGAACAATAAAAGTTTCAGTGATTCCTCTAAGTAGCATTAACAGTATCAGGAACTTTCATGTTCTTTTCACTTCTTGATTACGTCTATGGATGACCCCTGAAGTCAGAGATCATTTTGTACACGGTCTAAATCGTCCATTTTCTCATTGGCCTTTCTGAGGAAGAAAAGCCACACATATAAAGAGAACAAACTGTTACAGAAATAAATAATTACATACAACGGATGAAGTAAAGGTGTTTGGATGGAAAAGCCCTTTAGAGTTTGGTGCTTTCTCTTTTCACTTACCTATAAAATCACATGAATTCATTCACAGGGATATCAGTCGATCAGCTCCTGTTACTGCTGTTCTTTCTGCTTATAGATATAACATGTGGCATGATGCTGAGGGACATACGGGAAGAGCAACCAAGGCAGACTTAAGGCCCCGTGCTGCACATAGAAAAATTCACAAGGATGCCCATATTTCACATGCAAATGATAGCTCTGTGAGACTTAAAGGTACAGTACTTCAGAAAGATGTGGGGGTACCGTCCTAAACCACAGCATTTGACAGAGTGAAAAAAGAAAGCCTTGTTCAAATCGAATTGCTAGTTACGGGTTGCAGTAGCAGTTATCTGCCACTGCAGCCACTTTGAGCTTTTGGGTTTTATTTAAAAAGCTTAATTGGAATTTTTATTACTCCCAATTAAGCTTTTTAATTAAAAAGAAAGTTGAAAGAGGCTGGAGGCAAGTATTGCAGAAACTCATATCGGCATGGACTCTGAGGGGGAAATAAGCGAGTTTTGTAAAATTGCAACTGTCAGCCAGCTGCAGCTCTCAGTAACGCTTACTGCTGATCCCATTTACCTTGCCAGTGGCACACTGCAAATGCAGACACACACATCTAATTGAAAAAACAGGCTTTCAGCTTTAAATAGCACTACAAGAATACGAATCCTGCTTCACTCCTGCAAAGGACACATCACGTGAGTAAAAAAATCGTACCTACTCCTCCTTCTCTGCTTTATTTATTCCATTAGCAATTTGAGCCTGGTAGGTATTTTCTTTTTCCAAGACCAAGGTTAGATTCACCACGTAATGAATTTAACAACATTCTGGCAGATATGCAACTATGGCTACATTTCTCTCCAGACCTCTACATATACAGACAGGACCAATAGATAACACGTTCATAAAACAGGGACCCTCTGACCTTTCCTTATAGAACCCGATCAATAGTTTTGGCCCAAAATTTGCTTCGATTTTTCCTTCAAGCTCAGTTATTCGGCGTAGCCTTTGACATTTTAATCTGGATTAAAGAAAAAGCACTGGTTTAAAGAAAGATTGAGAACTACTATGGAGAGATCTGCAACATTCAGCTGGCAAAGCAGAGACTGGGAAACCTTCACATACCCAGACAACTGCAACATTATTAGATAATTAGTCGCTTGGACCAAATCTCAAAAAGCTCTTCTCATTCACTCTTGTGTATTAACCTCTCCACTCTGTGGAAACAAAGATACTTCTTCATGTTTAGCAGTACTTGAGGTTTGTTCATAGAGCAGGATAATATCCTAACAAACGGGGATGTTGGATGGGCCCTTGGAATTCAGTATGTAGTTTCTAGAGAATATCTGGTGAAAATATTTTCAAAACAAACCCAGTGACAAACAATTTATTTTTATTTTGATATATATACTGTCAAAGTGAAGCACAATGAGGCAATGGGTTCTTAGTGAACTGGTTTTGAAAGTACAATTTTAGATATGTTTCCCAGATATAAATCTCACCAGAGTTGCTTTTTACCCCACCTTTGCCTTAAGTAAAAACCTTAGTGTGAATTGTTCTTAAAGAATACATGCGCTTTGCATAGGTCTTAGAAGACAAAGTTGTAGAGGGAATGAAGATTAGTATTGTATGCAAATTTTTACATAGTTAGATTGAAAAGTGAAGGGATTATTCAACCTGCAAGCTGAAACATTTTTCTTGAAAGAGGCATTTAATTCCACAGGAAATTAAGGATTCAAGAAAGCCTGATTTCCTCCCTGTTGTTGTAGCTAAAGCTGTGTTTTGAGAGTAGATAGTGAAGTGCATGGGTAAACATGTACCATTTTTCTTAGAAGGGCATAAACCAAAGATTTAGGGATGTTCACTTGCTTAGATACAGTCCAGACAGTGTTTTGATATTTTTAATAGAAATTATAAATCATTCTGGGTAACTCTTGAAACAGATAATAGAATCAGCTGAGTACATAAATCCTGGAACTCCTGTGTCTTCTGCGTTCTTTATCTTTCCACCTCTTCAATATTTAATTCTGAATATTTGCCTGTTTGTACATCAAGGTCACTACGAAACCATTTACTAATTTGAAGGGAATATGCCTCACAGGTATTAGTCTGAGGACCAGAGATTAAATTATAATGCTTCAGTTTTAAAAATCTTAGGACTCATATATATACAGTAGAGCACAATGATTAACCCCACACAACACAGTTAGACATCAAAAGCTTTATACTGAAAATATAGGGCATTTTTTTATCTGTGACTTCTTAAGCCAAAATATCTCAGGACTAACAACACAAAAGGTTTCTTCTAGCTGATGAACAGCCATGCTAGAAAGTGCACAAGCGGCACTTCCCATCTTGTGGATTGTGAATGATGGTGGAATTTGCAGGCTGCTCGCCCCCAGGTCCCCACAGAAGCCCTGAGAGAAAGCAGCCATCTCCAAGCATCGTTCTCCTTTGCTCTCTTGCTCACACACATAAGGTCCAAAGGCAAGAAAAGGGGAAGCTTTGGCTCCACCTCCCAAGCACAGATCAGTATAGCTGATCTGCAGGGTGAGCCCCACGGAGGAAAGGAGCTCTGCTAGTGGTCTGTACCAGGGACAGGCAGCTACACTGTGTTTGATCCTGGAGGTGCACAGCTGTAATACTGACTATAATTCAGGAGACACTGTGATACTGTAATTTACATTAAATGCACTGATAGTAGCCATTCCAGACCACGTAAAGATGCCAGTCATTTTATAGATTCTAGTCTTTAAAAAAAAAAAAAAAAGAGAGAGAACACTGCACAGCATTATTTCTCTGTCATTCAGTGCTTCATCAACAAGATTTTCTTAAAAAAACCAAACACACACTGCTGGTAACATTATCAACACATCTATTCCAATTCATCAGTGAACCCTGGGATAGTTTTTCATGTTTATGAATATGATTTTATGTATTTGCTCATTAATATGTCTCAGAGATAGGCTGGTGACATTTTTATATGAATCATCAAATACATTTTAACAGGAAATACAGTAAGTTTGTTTCCATACAGAATGAGATTATGTAGTTTGTTTTGCAAAACTATTACTTACTGATAATCTGCTTGGCCATTCTGAGAAGATGGGGATAAAGGTTTCAAAGCCAATTTCATTTGTTTTAAATGCTTTGTGACATCTGGTATATACCAGCAAAGGTCTTTAAGAAGTGAGAAACCAAGGCAAACAAATCAGGTATAAATTTAAATCACTGGCTTTACTGTAAGGAGAATTGCATTATTTTCTCTGAGAATCTTGGTTGAATGTCTTCTTTCAGAAGTTAGCTCTCCTGTGGGGTGTGACACCAGCTGCAGGAGTGACACCAGCACAGCTCCAGCACCATTCAGGAGCAGCTGGAGGGATGCTCGCCTTGGCCCCAACCAGGCAAGCTTGGCTCTGACCTAAATACATAATTTTGGATAACATTCAGGATGCATCATGACAGAGTGTGGGAGGGAGAAAGGGAAAAAAACCCCTTATTTAACTGAGTCTACGTTCTCCCTTTCTTCTTACCAGGATGGCTATAAACGTCTGCCTTGCCTGATCTTTCAGTCAGTCAATCTCAGTCAGGGAAGTCTGGGCACTTAAGAGCTGCTGCCGTCCTGAGTAATTACCTGAAAAAAAGACCGTCTGGGATTGGGCTAACTATTGGCTTATCATTATTCAACCATGTTTTCAGATCAGGAAAGGAGAAATCCTTTACTGTGAAATTCCTTGGAAAGCAGAAGGAAGGAAGTGCAAAACCCAAAACAAATGAAAAGGGAAAAAATAAACTGTAAATGTACACCATAAGAAAAAAAGGAGAGATGTATTTTTGTTGTTTGATCAAAGCAAAAATTTCTATGAAAATACAGAAGTTGAAGACAAAAATAATCATTAAGAAGGTTTCTCTGTTTCAGGACTAAATTTCTGCTAAAAATAGGAAATCGGGAGACAATATTTGAACCACAAATAAGCAAACACTCATGTGGGCTGTCTGAAGCCCAGAGTCAGCTGCTAGTTCAGATCATGATGGAAACTCAATCTGTGGTCTCTCACATAACTCTCCTGATCAATAAGCCATTTAATAAACTGTGGAATTTCTTTTGTCTTTCCTCTGAAACACTTTGAAAAGTCTCTGACTCGCCCTGATGCAAGGTGGAAAATAGCACAAAACAAAGTCAGAAAATTTTGTGCTATAAGAAAGTTATTTGCTACCCAGCTCTAGGTGAAGCTGAACCCTGAGTCAAAATCTGTGTTCATACATACTGAGTTCAATGCTCCACTCAGGAAAACTCCAATGGGCAGTGACCTTGTTTTAAATGTTTTGGTAGGGACTGTAAAGACAATTATTTTTATCAATACTCTCACGTGGAAACATTTTCACTTTAGTATATATTATTATATTTATA
>NW_010409016.1:0-8253 GCF_000710305.1 Buceros rhinoceros silvestris
CCGCTCTGCCGCAGCGCCCTCGAGCTGGTCCCCTTTGGGGTCAAAGCCCTCCTGAGGCGAGCCGCAGCCTACGAGGCCCTGGAGAGGTACCAGCTGGCCTACGTGGACTACAAGACGGTGCTGCAGGTGGACTGCTCCATCCAGGCGGCACACGACGGCGTCAACAGGTAACGCGGTGCGGGATGCTCGGCGGTGCCTCGGGGCTCTCGTTGTTTCCGCAGCCGTGACCCAAGCACACGGGTCCCCAGCACAGGAAGGAAGCAACCGAGGGCGTGATGCTTCTCGCCACGCCGGGCTGTGCTCCCTCTGCTTGCTAGCGCCCTTCGCTCCTTTCAGGGTGCCGGGGATGAATTCCCTGGGACTGCCGCTGCTTTGCTCCCTGCCTGGTTTAAAGGAAATAATACACTACACGTGCCCTGTCCTTTAAGGCTCCCTGCGCTGGCTGGGTTTGCAGGCTGCCGTAGTCCTTTTGTGCTCCTGGAGCTGTCTGCTTCACTTCATCACTTGTAGAACCGAGGAGTGATATGCACATCTCTTGCTTACCTGAGCACTGGCAGTCTCTTGTCCTCTGATATTTTTAGCCTTGCTGACATGAAGAAAGTCTTTCCATTAATGTCCTGTCTGTAGAAGGAACTTCCTTTAGATGCATGTAAAGGGGTTAGTGGAGGGATGCGGACCTCGAAACACAGGGTAAAAAGTGACCCTAGGCTACTGCATGGCCCGTCCAGCCAACAGACTGTCTTCCGTCACCCGGACAGTGAGCCGTCTCTTCCAGGATGACTAAAGCCCTGTTGGAGAAGGATGGTGTGAACTGGCGCCAGAAGCTCCCATCAATCCCCAAGGTCCCCATTTCTGCCCAGACAAGATGGAGCGTTCCTTCTGCTGGACCCCCTGGGGCAAACGCTCCCCCTGCAACCGCGCCAAGGGGAGAACCAGGTGAGACCGTGCCCTTGGGCCAGGCACAGAGACCTGTAGAGCTCCCATCAATCCCCACGGTCCCCATTTCTGCCCAGACAAGATGGAGCGTTCCTTCTGCTGGACCCCCTGGGGCAAACGCTCCCCCTGCAACCGCGCCAAGGGGAGAACCAGGTGAGACCGTGCCCTTGGGCCAGGCACAGAGACCTGTAGCTCAGAAGGGTGAGGAACAAGACTGCTGCCACGCCTGCTTGGCACGTCTGCCACTGAGGTCTGGAGAAACCTGGGCCTGGTTCTGCCACAGCCCGTTTTGGTTGGTCTGTGGCTTGCCTCTGGTACGGGGATATTTGCTTCCTGAGAGGCTGTGCTCATCTGGTCAGTTTTACAGCGTTCTGTATTCTTCTGTGCTGTTTCCAGACCAGTCTGCTGCTGACACGGAGAGAGCTCGAACTCTGAAGGAAGAAGGAAATGAACTCGTAAAGAAAGGAAACCATAAAAAAGCTGTGGAGAAGTACAGTGAGAGCTTAAAGCTCAACCAGGAATGTGCAACTTACACCAACAGGTACTGCTCAGCAATTAGCCCTTTGGAAAACCCACCTTCTGACAGAGCTGTCTAACGTTTGCTCCCAAACACATGAATAAAATAAACCCCACCTACACATTTGCCCCAAGTGCATGCAGCCTTCCCTGTAGTTTGTATCACGTTCTTTGATCAGGCACCGCAAAAGCCCTTGGAGACACTCAGCGTAGGGCTGCTACGGGGTTTCTCCCTTTCATGCTTGCCTGCCAGGCCTGTGGTGTTCTGAGCAGTATCTGCTGCCCCTCGAACCACAGGCTGCTGAAGTTAAAGCCGCCGAGTACTTCTAAGGCAACTGCAGCAAGCAGAGCATATTCTGGGCTGGTGTGGATAGGAACCGGCATCCTTGAAGCGCAGGTTCTTAGATTCAGAGCAGGTTGCTCTAAAAATATTTCATTTTTTTTGGACTGTTTCCTCTCTTCCCTCCTTTTAAACAAAAGGAAACAAACTTCCCTCCAAAACAAACTTGAGCTCAAGAAGTTAGGTGATGTAAGGTACGAGGGTAAAGACTGGTTTTGGAGAGGCTGCACTGGGGCTGGCTGAGATCTGCTCTGTGCGCTGCAGCAGTAGATGCCGCTTTTAGCCAAAGGTCTCTAACCAGGTGTGTGTGTTGCAGAGCTCTCTGTTACCTGGCTCTGAAGCAATACAAGGAGGCAGTACAGGACTGCACAGAAGCTCTGAGGTTGGATCCTAAAAATGTTAAAGCACTCTACAGACGTGCTCAAGCACTTAAAGAATTGAAGGTAAGTCAGGAGTTTCAGGACTAGAAGCCTGTTCATGCATGATCAGGGCCAGAGGTGCCCTTCAGAACTTGTTTCAGTGCTAGACAACATCTGCCATCAGAGCTGAGACCTGGGTGGACCATGAGGGCATTTTCTTTTGCATCACTCTTTGTGGTTTGGAGTGAGTTTCTCAGCATCGGGTCCTGTTCTTAGAGAAGCTGGAAGCAGCTGCATGTTGTGTTGAGCTTTATCTTTTCATGTGTGGTGAGAGATTCTGTAGGCAATTCTGGACAACATAGTGCATTGCTGTTGGACTCAGAACCCAGTTCAGTGATGAAATTGTCTTCTCAACCCTAATTTAAGCATGTCTCAGAGCAGCTACATCAATGCCCGTGCTTAAGCAATTACAGAGAGGGAGTCACAGGCTTAGTTGTGTTGCCTTTGCCTCTGTTGCTGGGTAGTAATTCTGCAGCCTTAGACTGCATTTTTAATGCACTAACACTTAAAAACCATTCTCCTTCTAGGATTACAAATCAAGTATTGCTGATATCAAGAGCTTGTTGAAAACCGAACCAAAGAACACAGCCGCACTGAGATTGCTGCAAGAGCTGAGCAGAGCCTAGAGTAACCAAGCAACAAGGAAAGCTTTGTTTTCCACTGCAGAAGAAAGCTGTTTCCCCCTCTGATGTTGTTATGGGGACCAGTCTTAGTGCAGGGTCGGTATTGAAATCCATCTTCCACTGCTGCGGAGATGGAACAGGTTCTGTGCCAGCGCAGTGAATGTTAAGACACACAGTCTGTATCAAATTATTATCTGGCTTTAAGATGATTCAGAGTTCTACTGCCCCTCCCCGAGAGACGTACAGGGTAACTTCCCTGGTTGAAGTCAACTCGCCTGTAACCACTGGCTTCAGGGACTCTTTCCATGTTGGCTAAGATGCATGTGAAGTGGCTGTTCTCTTTCTGAAGAGCCACAGAGCTTTTTTTTGTCCTGATTCAGGTGACAGTCTTGCTGCGTTTGTGCTGCTATTAAATAAGGCTGCTGCCCTAACACCACGTACCATTCTTGAAACAGAGGCACAGACGCTTGCACAGGGCTGGGCTTGTTCCCTCTGCCACTTGATGTCTGTTGGCCCTCAGCTCAGTTTCTGCTGCTTCGTGTGGCCGGGCAGATGTTTACAGTAGCAGCTTTCTTTTATTTTTAATTATTCTGCAGATTTAAGGAAACAGCAGCAAGTTAAGGCTGCCTTGTTACACTGTGCACTACTTCCTTATTCTGGGTGCTTGGGAATTTTACCATCGGTTTTTGTGTTGTGTTTTTTTTTTTTTTTGCTGGGTCTTCCCAAACCGACCATAACCAGCCTGCCCCATTCCTAAACCTCCCCATTTGCATCAGCACACTCATATCCTTCTGTTTGCTCCGAGCTGCACCTTAGCAAGCTGCAGTGGCGTTGATATCTCCTATACTGACATGAGGAGCTGACTTCTCCCCGGCCATGGTCACCAGTGTGCCTTTTGGAGCAGTTACTGCAGGGTGTTACAGGGAGGAGGACATGCAGTGACATCCCAGCTGAGGTCTGGCTTACTACTTCAATGCATGTTTATACTTTTTCATCTTCTTCTCTGGTATTGATGGCACTGACTTAAAATAGTGGGTAAAGAGATATTTGAGTTATTCTATGAACCAGTTCTCATTAAAGCCATGTTTATTTTCACTTTAAAGCTGTGGTTTTTATGTGATGGATGCTGTAGGGGAACGGGAGCACTTTAACCACTTTATTTCATACTATTTCCCCTTTTCAGCAGAGGGCTTCAAGTGCTGCTGTACTGTGTCTTGCTCTGTCAGATAGTGACAGTACATCAGGGTTTCTCACCGTGTTCAGCCTTGCACACTGTGCTTGGAGAGTGCCTCATCAAGTCAGTCCAGATGCTGGACAGCACTAGCCCTGAGCCCGCTCACAGTGCGGAGCAGGAGATAGAAGCTCCCCCTAGGTCAGTGCTCAGAGATCTTTGTTTCCCACCTTACTTCTCCCAGGGGTCATTGTTTCAGGCATGTACCCACGGAACTGAACATAGAAAGCATGACTTGTGTGCCATCAGCTGTCCTGGACCTGGGCTTGGAACAGCTCCTCGGCGGGCACAAATTGCTCCATTCCTCCAACTCCCAGTTCTGAGCACCGCAGCCCCAGTGATCCCGCAACCTGCACTTGGTGAGTGAGGTGGGTTTCAGGTGGGGGCACACAGGCCAGCAGTACGCAGATAAGCAGAGGAGGGTCACAGAATGCATGAGGAAGACTAGCTTTACTCAGTTGAGACCTCTCTTTTAAGAGCCCTGCTGCTGTGTGGAGTGGCAGCTACCTGCCCGGTTCAGCTCCAGTTCATGACAACACCCCTGAGCAGTAGCATTCACAGCATCTTCCCCCTCTCAGCAACAGCAATGCTGTTTGTACCTTATCTCTTAAGACCTTCCCCAGCAACACCACCAGACAAAGCTCAAGTTCAGCAACAAGACACACTCCTTCGAGCTCAGGGACACTTGTGCCCCTTCCACTCCAGCAGCAGCGCTGCTGGCTGTGCAGGATGTGTCCCAGGCATGCACAGAGCCACCTGTCCTTGGGGGCAGCCAGTGTTTGTCACAGAGGCACACCTTCACCCATCCCTTTCAAAAGCCACTGCAGCTCCTCCAGCCTGGAGGCTCCACACTCGCGTTTGCTGCTCCTGCCTCCACTCCTCAGACTTCCCTGGGGGCTTAGCCAAGGAGTTCTCTGGAAACTTTCCAGTAACCTCTAGTATACACAGGGATCCAAGCCCCCACTTCACCTTTTCTGATCACATTTTAAAGACCCTGGTCCCTGTTCATGCCCTCTCTTAAGCCATCCTGATGTCCCTGTGTTCTCAGCCCCACTCTGCGCCCTTTGCAGCTGTCTTCCCAGCCAAGTCGTCCAGCGTTGTAGGTGTCACAGGCACATCTGAACGGCCCTGTTACACCGGAAAAAGAGGCTGCAGACAAGTTAGTCAAGAGCAGAGTGAAGTTTACCTGTACAGCTCCATTCCAGCTCCTTACATGCATGAGTCATGCAAATACACGTTTTTCCTCTGGAGGCAAAGCATAAAATCTTCCAGCCAGTTACACTTTGGGAGAAATAACAACTTAAATGAAGGTCCTGTATAGTAAATGGATTAAAGAATTTTATAAGCATTGCACTGAGAAGCAGATATCCAAATAGTGCCCAGTTCAGGCTGGGGTGTCCACTACAAGGGAGAGAGATTTAAGGTCAGAGAAAGAACTGGCAAAACAAAGGCAAGAAAAAAGGCATGATGAAAAGCCCCGGGGAAGAGTCCCAGCTGAGCAGAGCAGACACGACGCAGGAACAAACGTGTAAGCGATTCTATTAACATGCTGGAAGGAAAACAAGAGGTAGGAGGGATGACTCAGCAGCGAGCTGAAGGGAGAGTACGATACAGCACAGAAGGAAGATTGAGATGGCAACAAGTTGGACAGAAAGAAGGTGGGTGGTGCTGATGGAGGTGTGCTCCTGTCACTGCAGGGAAGTGGTCAAGTAAGGTCAGTACATCCGTAGTACCAGGGAGCTTCTAGGAACTGAAATTCCTTTCCTAACTAGAAGAACAGAGCGTTAAGGCCTGGGTGACAACAGCACTGTGCTCTGGGAGAGGCCCAGAAGCAGAGAGCGGTAATAACACGTCCCAGCCACCAAGCAGGGAGCATCCCAGTGAGACACGATGCGGTTTATGAATCTTTTTGGGCTCATCAGTGACTCTTTGAATCCACTGGTCAGGAACACACATTGGAAAAGCAGCTTCTGATGTACAGTTCCTCCGGAATACCTCAAAAACTGGGTCTTGTGCACCACAGACACATACACATGTGGTGTGGTGACCAGCGGAAGACACTCAGTGCCAGTACTCCTGCAGGCGTACAAAAGGACAGCCCCACGAAGGTGATGCCTTCAAAAAGGAAGCTAAAACCGTCTAGCTAGAAAGGATAAAGTCCAGGGAGATGGAATGACATTTTCTTAATGCCATCCTCCTTGAGGATCAGAAAGGATCAGGAGAGCCTGTTGGTTGGCAATTTGTTATTTAATCCTATACGTCCCTTCCTGTCAGCTCTCGGGACTGCTGCCCCATCAGCATCGCGAGCTTCAAACGCTAACTGCAGCTCTCTGACCCAAGTCCATCCCTCCACCTGCATGAAACAAAGAAAAAGTGTTTGCTGTCTTTCTGCAAAGGGAGCCAAGCCCTGCTTTGGGTGTGGAAGCATCAGTTCTTTATTAGTGTCAGCTACAGGAACAAATAAAACTACGGAACCCAATAAATTCACTAAAAATGATGATTCATCAGCACTTGTAATTTCCTGGGCAACTGAACCAGGCTGGTTCCACACATTTCAGAAGATGCTTTCAGTGGTGAGAAGAGAATTAATGTGGACATTTTTTTTACAGGTGCAGGAGGAAGCAATTCTGCAAAGTTTACAATACACACACAAAACCCAGGACGGGGCATTGAAGACAAACCAGGGTCACGGTACAGGCACGATTCCAAAAGCGTGGTGGGGTTGCTGCTGCTGTTCTTCGGAGGCGTTTTCTCAGGGCTCGCTCTCAGTCCTGAAGAAGAAACAAAGAACCCACCGATGCAATGGTCAACTGCTCGAAGAATTTCACCCAGACAAGATGAAATTCACCTGAACTGGGGTTAATGCTGTTCTCCTGACCTCACAAGACAAGAAAATATTATCTTTAAAGGGTCTAACAAGAGTCTGAATTGCTTGTGTCTGTCCCAGCCTCAGCAGTGGGGCCAGCTCTCCCGCCCCACACAGGACCTTAGCATTTTGTAGTGTCACTATTGACAAGGGTCTGCAAAAAAAACCACACTGGGAAATCCCAGGAAAGATTGTGCTGGTCCCCACTAGATGCACAGAAAAGTGAGGTCCTTTCCTGTCTTCCTTTCTGGTTGCACAGTCATTGCCCTCATCAACACAGAAAAAACCCCTCACCAAATCATGTCTCTGTAGTAGAGTTGAGCCTAGAAAATGAAGGATGCAATTTAAAAGGTGGAATATTACAGTCAGAGATGCTGCTCATCAAGCCTTACTTGGTCTGGACAAGAAATGCAGTCCCCGGTTTCAGAGTAAGAACTCGGAGACCTCGAGCACACCGCGCACCCATCGGTGGCCGCAACAGCTCCCAGCACCTACCCAGAGTCACTGCAGGAACGCCGCGGCACTGCTCTTGTGCGACGTCTCGGTGGCCTGGTGTGCTTGGAGAACAGCAACCGCTTCCTCGATCTTACAACAGGGAGCACAAGGAGGGGGAGAAGTTGAGTGGCTCCCATGTAGGGGCAAAAGAAATGCAACATTCCAGGTCCCAGTCTGACCTCCACACAGACCCACGTTGAAAAGGTGGAGGACTTCATTATAAAATCCACATCTGCTGCTTCCGCAGGAGACTGATCAGCCCAAAGACCTTTTCTGTCTCTTCCCTAGGGAGACGCTGGGGCATCACCAAACCAGGGCACTTTCTGCTCATGTTTCACTTAAAAAACCCATCCAAACAAAACAGCTACTTGCTCTTCCCACAGCTATCGACATCCTTGACCCACCTTCTGGGCCATGATCTCCTTTTCCTGCAGCAGCAGGTCGTTAGCCCTTTGGGATGTGACTTGTTTGGGCACCGAGTGCCTCCTACCTTGGCGTGCAGGGAGTCAGGGGACTCCAGGAGCAGCAGCAGCTCAGAGTTGTCTATCTCCAGCAGCATCCCAGTGATCTTGCCCGCCAGCGAGGGATGCATTGCATGGATCAGAGGGTAAAGGCGCTCACCTGCCTCAGACACCAGGGAGGACATCAGCACTGTGCAAGATCTCCAGCATTTCCAAACCCAGAGCAAGCCCTCCTGCCCTCCCAGCTCTGCCCTTTCAACTGAAAAGGGGTATGAGGGCAGGGATGGTGATGAAAAAAAAAAAAAAAATCACCGATTACAAGGAAACCTACTCCAGCATGTCACAGCAACAGTGTTCACAGGCAGG
>NW_010409016.1:8466-9521 GCF_000710305.1 Buceros rhinoceros silvestris
CACTGCCGTGGCAGCAGGGCAGGGGAACTTGTGAGGAGCACTGCCCGTGCCTCCAGCGGGCACATGAAGGGCTCCTGCTTCTGCAGGAGCAGTTTCTCTCTGGGAAGAGGGAAGAGCTGGTCCGTGACCTGCTGTGCTCTGCCCTCCCTACAGCAGGGCAAGCAATGCCCTCCCATGCCACAGGCACCAGCCGCTCCACCAGACAGCGCCCACAGCCCAAGGGGTGTGACAGGAGAGCTGATCCCAGCCCCTGCAGCCACCAAGATGTTCCTCAGGGCTGGAGAGCGGCAGTGCAGGATGGCTCAGAGCTCAGGGGAATCGCCCATGCCCCGGTGCAGCCTGGCAGCAGGGGCAGGATGGAGCTCTGCCCCTCCTGTCAGCAAGTGGATCTGCTGTTCCACACCCTTCCAACACAGCACAAATTTAGTTCTTTTTTTAAAGCAGCATAGTATCAGAGCAATCCCACAAAGGCTTAGCGCTTCTCCTAGCAGCTAAGTTTTCCCTGGTGCAAGTCCACATGCACACACAACCGCATAGCCAGCGGAGCAGCCCTGACACCCACCTATCATGCGCTTCTGCTCCTGAGGAGGGGCTGCTGCAAGCATGGATGCTGTCAGCGGCTCCTGCCCCTGGACATGTACAGCGGGTTCTCCCACCTGCAGGAAAACCAGAGAAGAGCAGCAGTCAATGGCTAGAGGCCGTGTGAGTTCCCTGGCTTGCAGGAACGGTGCTGGTCCCCAAACGCAGCAAGCCCTTTCACTCCTCCAACCTGCTGACGAGGACTCTGGCATTGCCTGTTGGTATCCAATGCCGAAAGGCAGAGCCAGGCACGACAGCTGCTGGATCTGTAGCCCCAGTTACCCCCGCAGACCCTGGGAGAGGTCCCTGTAGCACCAGTCAGAGCCATGGGGCTGCCCGAGGTCAGCAATAGCATTAACCCAGAGCAGGACCAGGGCTGACACGTGGTGGTGGTCGTGCCGAGGCAAGGAGCTGGTTACCTGTGGGGCCACCATGGGTGGCATATGCCCCATCGGCTGGATGGTCCGGGCAGCCGA
>NW_010409016.1:9575-11591 GCF_000710305.1 Buceros rhinoceros silvestris
TCTCGCTGGTGCCACCAGGGGCGGCATATGCCCCATCGGCTGGATGTTCCGGACAGCCCAGGAGTACTTGTACTGCGGAGCACCCCGTGGCAGGGCGGGCGAGGAGGGCACTCGGGTGCTGACCGTCTGTGTCCCGATGTTGGCTGCAATGGGGACGGGAACATTTGTAAGGAGGAGCCCACAGAACACACCCCTGTGCCAAGGAGGCTGAAGCCACAGGGGCATTGTGCTTGACCAGAGGTGCTGAAAAAATCCCCCCTCCCAGGCTCAAGGCAGTCTCCAGGTCAAAAGCAGCTTTCCTGGGACAGGCTGATTTTGTGCAGAGGGCAGGAGAGCTGGCAAAGACACCTATGCCTTGTTGTCTCGCCTCCAGAAATACCCATCTGCATCAGCAGCCAGGGGACAGGGACAGCACTGAGGGTGGGCTGCAAGAGCAAGTGCCCCCAGCTCACCTCGGCTCCCCTCCTGCAGCGGGAGAGGGCAGAGAAACATCAGGACAAGGACAAATGGAGAGGGAATAAGGCACGACAGCTCTCCTGGCCCCCCTACTCGCTTCAGCAACAAGACACTCAACGCCAAAGATGACCTTGGGCTAAATCACACCAAGCTGGGAGGGTTGTTGGTAGACAATCCCCTCCGGAAGGTCCGATGTTTTGGGGCACATGAGACCTTCACCCACTGCCCAGGCGGGCAGCTCTCACCCTGCACTACCTCAGCCTGTCCACAGAGGAGCCTCAGCGGGGGCTGCACTGCGAGTCCTGGTGAGCATCCTCCTCTTCCTCACTCACACAAGAGGCAGAGGGGTGACAGGGTGAGGAGTGCTCTGGGCACCCTGTACAGGACAGCAGCTTGGTCATCTCCCCACCAGCCCTGCAGGAGCACAGCCATGTCGTGCTGGCCAGGTGAAGGGGACACTCCGGCACAGCCAGGCACTGGGGTGCCAGAGAGGTCTGGTTCACAGCTTCAAACACCGCTAAACGTGAGGGTGTTTTACTGGAGACTTGGCCATGGCAGTGGTTCAGCCAGAGCCTGCAAGAACCTCTCCTTCTGCCCAGGAGGTCCTTTCCCAACCTCCACCTTGGTCAGAGCGCTAAGCTCTCAGTGCTGAGGCTGCATCATCATCATCTTTAATGAACGTATTCAAGGAAGAACAGCCAACAAAACCAATAAGCGTATCAGAGACCTGTCCCATTACGTGGAAGACCACAACCTTCCCCAAAAGTTACACACTTATTTACTCCAGACGCTGTTCCAGTTCCATCACATCTGAGAGCACCATCGAGACTCCTCCATGAGAGATCCCACAAACTGATCCACCTTCAGAAGCAGACCCAAGCTCACAGCAAGCACCCTCACCAATGCTCAGCTGCTATGGCTATGTCCGAGCCAGGTCCTTTCCCCACTCACCCACTCTCCGGGCCTGGGGGGACACACGGGGCACCTGGGTGGAGGCCTGTCTCATGGTGCTGATGCCGGTTAGCAGGCGCCGGGGCGGTGTGGCAGCCCTCAGGATGGGTGTAGCTCCAGGATACGCCGCTGCAGAGATGGAGCATGATTAAAACTTCTTGCTAGCAAAGGCATAGAAGGAGATGTGGGGTTAGTGACTGTGGCTGGGGAAAGCTCAGGAGCACACGTCTGGGGTCAACCCTAAGCCTCATCCCCGGTGCCCATCACCACGACCCCTGCAGCAACCCCCTTGTGCACTTCTCCAGACAACAGCCCCCCCGTGGCTACATGCTTTGTGGTGCTTTTAGAGACCCTCAGTCCCTAACTGAACCCAGCTCATGCCGAGAGCCCCAGGGAGACGCAGGGTGACTCACAAGGAGGACAGGAGAGCTGCGCACTCCAGCGAGTGGCAGGACGGACTGGGACAACTGGGCTGGGGCTGTAGAAGGTAGTTCTGGTTTGTGGCTAGGGAAGGAGAACACATTATCCAAGATGACTTGGGAGCTGAGCCAGGTGTAACCTGGAGCATCTCTAGTGGCTGGGGGCCCCCAACCAACCCAAACCACGCCC
>NW_010409016.1:11687-16379 GCF_000710305.1 Buceros rhinoceros silvestris
TGCTGCACACAGACAAGCCAAAACCAGGCTCCGCAGCATGCCAGAGCACTTTAAAGATCAACCTCCAGTCCTGCTGCCTGCATGGCCTACAGCAGCTCCTCCCCACGAGCTTTTGCACCTCTATAACCCTTCTCCCTCCCCTCGTTTCATCAGCAGATGACTTCTCCCTCCTCTGAGGAGGGGTCAGTAGTCAGTAAGTCCCCAGCCCACTGACTGGAGCACCCGCATCCCACCAGCATTTTGGCAAGCCCTGCTGCTTACTTGGAAGCTTGGCACTGATCCCACCGGCCCCACCAATCCCACACCAGCACACGCTGGGGTCTACACAACCCCAGATAAGCTCCTCGGCCTGACTGCCACCTCCTCCTCCAGCCCAGAGCAAGTGGGGGTCCCCACACAGGCTGCCAGCTGGGAGCGGGGACTCACCTGGGGGATGGGGGGTAGGAAGTACCCTGGGGGGGGCTGGAAGGAGCCCAAGAGAGGGCCAGGCAGGGCCCTCATGGTGGCTAATCTCTGCATGTACTGGTTGGCAAGGATTGCTTTCCGCTCCTCTTTCCTCTGAGCAAGTGCAACGTAGAGAGGCTTAGTGCTGACGATCCGCCCATTCATTTCCGTCACGGCTTTGGTAGCCTCTTCTGGGGAGGAAAAACATACAAAGCCAAACCCTTTGCTGTGGCCACCCTCCGTCATCACCTAAAATTGGATTAGAACAAGACAGCTAAGTCCACAGATCGCTGCAGCACCTGCAAAGCACGACACGGCGGTGGGGGAGACAGGAGAGCCGCCCTGCCAGCCACAGGCCCATTCATTTCCGTCACGGCTTTGGTAGCCTCTTCTGGGGAGGAAAAACATACAAAGCCAAACCCTTTGCTGTGGCCACCCTCCGTCATCACCTAAAATTGGATTAGAACAAGACAGCTAAGTCCACAGATCGCTGCAGCACCTGCAAAGCACGACACGGCGGTGGGGGAGACAGGAGAGCCGCCCTGCCAGCCACAGGGAACCCACCGCCAACCGGGGTGGGATGGATGGGGCTGCACCCCTGGGGCTCCACAGAGAGGTTTCTCCAGGGAGGGCGAGGGTTTGCTTGGGCAAACCCGGTCAGTTTGGGAAATGAAGATGGTAGATTCTGGGCCAGCCAGAGATCTGCATCCTGTGATCTTCCAGGGGTCTGTGCCCCTGTCCCACAGGCCAGAAATACTCCGGTGCTTAATGACACAGGAGCCAGCAAGGGCTGGGGACCAGTGGGACACCATGCCCTGCCCAAGGGCCAGGTAGCATCTGTCCCCAGCAGCTGGCAGGTTACAGGCAGCTGACCCTAAAGCCAGACCATCCCTCTGCACCCATACACCCAGCCTGCGAGAGGCGCTTGACGCCAGTCTTGGTGGCAAGACTGGGAAAACACCAGCCTGTCACCCCGTTCTCCCCAGAGCAAGGTGACTTGTGTCAGTGTCACCTCGGTCCCAAACAACGGAGCAGCTGTGCAATACTCAGAATGGTGTGGCTTTAAGGTCCCATACCCTGACCCCGCACCTCACCGGGGCTGGGGTAACCTGGCAGAGTGCAAAGTATCTGCAGAATCAATACGCTGCTCAGGACAGCGTGGGTACAAGTGGCACGTCCTTCACACTTGGCTTGAGACACAAGCCATCAGCAGGGAACCACAGCTCAGCAGGATGATAAACCCGATGCATTTCCCAGGGCTGAGCGCACCAGCCGGTGACCCCAGGAGTGACAGCCCCAGTCCCTCACCTTGGCACTGGTGATGGTGCCGTAGGGAGAGAACTCCTTCCTGAGCTTCTCGTCGTCTATCCCATCATCCAGGTTCTTCACATACAAGTTAACCCCCTGAAAACAGACAAAAAAGGGAGCTTGGCCTTTGGGCTCCCAGGGTTCACAGCAGCTTCTCAAGCCGGATGGGTGTTTCACCAGCAGCTCAGCCGGAGGGTGGGACGTGCCACAAACATCCTCTCCAGAGCTGCGGCAGGACCAGTGACGTGGAGAGCAGCCAGGACTGTGCGTGTGCTCCACTCGTAGGCAAGACACCCCAAGTGAAGAAGGCACATAGACCATCGCTGTGAAGCTGCTCCAAGACCTCAGGAATCCACCCCATTTCCAGACTAGTATTTTAACTTCTGGAAAAGAGCAGACCTGTTTGTTCACCTGCCACCATCATCCTTGGTTTAGATCTCTGCTCTCTCCCCACCCTGCTTCCCAGGACATTACTAGGCAGAGACTGGACCCCTGTGCAGGGCTTTTAACCGTGGATGGGACCCAGCCCACTGATCTGCTCTGGAGTGCCTTGTGCTGTCCCCAAGCTGAGGATGACCCTGGATGCCCAGGGCATATCCCCAGGGCAGACCTGCAGGACGGAGCATCCTGCTCTCCCCTTACCTGGTATCTGCTCACTCGCTCCTGTTTGATCTGCTCAAATTTCCGCTTCAGCTCACTCTGGCGCTCCAGCCGCTTCTGGGCTCGGCCCACGTACACCATCCGCCCGTTGATCTCCTTCCCGTTCATGTCAGCCACCGCCTGCCAGCAGAGGGAAAGGCTCTGAGCACAGCGGGAAGCCAACAACCACAGCTCTACTCTTCACCCGCCACCCCAGTCCAGCCCCCCACTGCAAGCAGAGACCGTCCCAGGCAAGGGCAGGGAGAGAGCTCTGCTCCTCTTTGCCAGGTCCTGCCCAGCCAGGCAGCCCTGCCAGCACCAGCACAGGCAAGCACAAAGCTGGCGAGGCTCCCTCCGAGGAGAGGTGGGAACATCAGCGGGGGACAAGCTCGGGGCTGAGAGGAGCCTCTTGCCTTCTGGGCTTCTTCGTGCTTCTCGAAGTTGACAAAGCCAAAGCCCTTCGAGCGGCCAGTGTTGTCCATCATGACTTTGACACTTAGCGTCTTTCCTGCAAGAGCAAAGGAAGGTGTCTGACGGAGGGTGTCCACTGAGGGGGTGCCGCCAGCACGCAGCACCGTGCTTGGGAGCCAGCACAAGATGCCAGTCCAGCAAGGAGACCAGACAGCTGTGGCAGCATGGAAGAGCCAAACAGGAGGACAGACAGCAGGCTCCCAGCTGCGAGGCAGGAACGGGAAGCTGTGCATGTCAGCAAGGGCAGTCCCTCCCACCCTGGATCCTGCTCTCATTGCTCTTGGCTTTTCAGCTTCTCCAGCCAGCACACCGAGTTTCTTTGGCCAGAAGTTCTCATCTCCTTTAGAGATGAACACGCATGCTGGGTTCGTATGAAAGGTGTTCAGGAATTACCTGAGCTAACACCGGCCAAGCATGGACAGTACAGTCCACGGGCTGGCTCAACACCAAACCCCATCACAAGAGGCATCCTCTAGCTTCAAATTCAGACTCGGCGTCTCTTATTCCCAGAGATCCTGTCTGTACCAGCAGGCTGGTTTCAATTTAAAAAAAACTAGTAAAACAAAACCCCACACTTCTATCACCCAAGAAAGTAAAAAACCTTTCAGGACAGCACCTGGTATAAATTATCCTCCATTGCAGCAGAAAAGCACACATAACATCCCGATGATTTCAGCCACTGTGATCCTCCGGTGAGGTGTGTTTAAGCCATTGAGAGAAGGGGCTCAGCATCTCCAGGACCCTCGCTGACTTTCTTTGCAGATGCCCCAAATCCAGTTTATCAGACATGAGGATACTTTACTTCAACAACTGTACTCACCAAACTTGGAGAATATTTCCCTCAGTCTGTCATCATCCATGTCATCCCCAAAGTTTTTGATGTATACGTTGGTGAACTCCATTGCCCTAGCCCCAAACTCAGCCTCGCGCTCTTTGCGGGATTTGAAATGGCCAACAAACCTGCAGGAAGCAAGGAAAGGGACCTGAAACCCTCTGTGACCCCTGCGGAGGGAAGATGGGCGCAGGCACATCCATCACCTCAGGCTGTGCTTCGCTCACCCGTAAACCCACCATGACTTTCACATCCAGCAACTCCAGCATGTCCCGCTCTGGCGTTCCCCTACCCAGACTCCACTTTGCACTACTGAAAAGGGGGGAGAGTGGTAACACGGGGCACAGCCCCATGCTGGGGATGTCACCCCAGGAGACCCCAAAGGATGCCACCACATGCCAGCTCTCTTCCTCCAAGGTATCCCCAAGCCTTTTGGGCAGCCTCTTGCCTCTGCTGAGACAGGGATGGGAAGAACAAGGTGATGCAACATGAGCTGAGGAACAACAAAACCTCTTCCTGCCCAGATTATCTGCTGCTGACAGCCAAGGTCGAGGACCAGCCCTGCTTTGTGGGCACTTGTTACACCGCCTCAGCAAAACACAGCCCGGGGTTGGACTCCTTCCCCACCGTCAGGAACGGCTCCAAACCACTATCGCACTTCCAGCAGCATCGACCACAAGCGACTCAGTGCCCCAGAGAGCAGCTCGGTGAGGGCAGACAGGAAGAGAGGAGAGAGCAGAAAGCAGCAGGAGATGGCAGCCAGAGCAGGGCAGCGTTTGCTCCTGAGCGTGCACCGGGGCAAAGGAGGAGCAGAGCCAAGCGCAGAGCTGAGGAGACACTCTCCTCTCCAGCACTTACACCTTCTGGTCGTTGAGCAACATCCCATTCATGGTCTCGATGGCCCGAGTTGCTGCCTCGTGAGTCTCAAAGTGAACAAAGCCATAGCCCCGGGATCCGTTTTCGTCACAAACCACCTACAAATGCAGAGCAAGGCACTC
>NW_010409016.1:16448-18979 GCF_000710305.1 Buceros rhinoceros silvestris
GAGCAAGGCACGCTTGCCCCCCCTTACTTGCACAGGAGTAAATCACAGGAAAACCCACCCCCATTTTCCAGGGGCACTTTCCCTCTCTGACATCCCGCTCCCACAGTGGCTGAGCTGCACCGGCTGCTGGTAGCAGGTCGGGGAGCCAGGAGAGAGCTCTGCTCCAGGGCTGCCCAGGGCCAGGTGTCCTGCTGGGCCAAGGTGGTGGCCCTCCAGCACCCCGTGCTTTATGTGACGTCCAAGAGCTCATGGCTCAGTGAGACCCAGGTGCCACCGATGCACTGAGCTCAGACAGGACAGCACGCACCACCCGTGCGCGGCATGGGGAAGAAGGGAGGGCAGGGGGAAAAGCTCCCAGTCCCAGGGGAAACACAGCAGGGCCTTCAAAGCAGGTGGGGATTTAGAGGAAGCTTCGTGGAAAGGGCCATAAGACAGTGAATTTCGGCTGGCTGGAGCACGCTGCTGAGAACACGGGGCAGCTCTGCAGCAAGCCCCTTCCTGCCAGGCCTGCGTACCTTGCACGACAAGATGTTTCCAAAGGCGGAGAAAGTGTCATACAGGGCTTTGTTATCAATGGAGTTGTCCAGGTTCTTGATAAAGATGTTTCCGACCCCCGACTTCCGGAGCCCAGGGTCCCGCTGGGACCACATGATGCGGATGGGACGGCCTTTGATCACTTCAAAGTTCATGGTGTCCAGGGCTCGCTCAGCTGGCAGAAGGAGGGGGAGAGAGGAGGGTGTCAGAGACAGATCCCCTTCACATCCTGCAGCAGCTGAGACAGGCACAGGATCAGGGGTACTGCTGGACCTAACCTTTGCTCATTAACCTGAGCGAGACGGGCAGCTCTGCCTCCCAGGGCAGCAGTGCCAGGCAGGGGCTCCTCTCCTCTCCTCCAGCCACACCACTCCTTTCTACCTTATTTATTTCCTCTCCAAAGCACGCCTGACTCCCACGGGATCATCCATTTCACTGCAAGCTCCAGCTTGGCAGATGCCCAACTCATTCACCCAGTGAGGATTTCGGTCTCCAGGGCAACTAACCCAACACGTTCCCATCACCACTGTCTTGCTCCAGCATGAAACACCTTTTGGTGACTGCACTGTGATGCCTGCCAGGAGAGGGGCGAGAGGGGCCTCGCTTCATGCCGTGAGCCAGCAGGCAGCTGGCTGCCCTGGGGAAGGGCAGAAGGGGTTTTGGTGCCCTTCTCCATCAGCTCATGGAGGGAGGTGACTCTTGCAAGTCACCTTCCTCACCCCACAAGCCCAAAGCCCAGCTGGCACATCCTCTCCCAGTCCCTAAGAAGAGATGGGAGTGGGCTGGGTCACCACCCAAGAGCAGATTGGGATTAGTTATCACCAAAACTCAACACGATCAGAAGATTGTGCGAGTCTCAACAGCTGATGCATCCATTCAGACAGCTGCTCCACCCTTTTCCACCACCTGCCCTTCCGTCTCTTGCACACCCCAAGCCTCCAGTGCAAGGCAGCTCCTCGGGGCTGTGTTACCGGCACCATACCATCTACAGGCTGCTGGAAGTTTATGTAGGCATAGCCCAGCGATCGGCGTGTGGCAACATCCCGGCAGACTCGGATGGACATGATGGGCCCAGCAGGCGAGAACTTCTCATAGAGCATGGCTTCGGTCACGTCCGGGTGGAGGTCTCCCACATAGAGAGAGGCCAATGGATAGCCAGAACCGCTAGCGTTCATGGTCAACCACAAAGCTCAGCTGCGGAAGAAGACAGACCCGAGGCTGCAGCAACCCCCCGAGCTGGGGCTGGCCCCACTGCAGCAGTGCAAACTGTGCCTTTCCCACCAGCAGCGGTAGGACCAGGAATACCCCCAGGATGCTGCTGTTCCCAGATTTTTCAGGGACACTTCAATATTAGTGCAAGAGCGGAGCTGGGGCGATCTGCACATCACAGCCCTCACACACCTGGGAGCATCCAGAGGGAGACACCACACACACCCATTTGCTCTTTTCAACACTCAAAAACAAAAAGAAATAAAATGGAATTTAACCGCTTGGAAGGCAAACAGCCCTGCTCCACCAGAGACCCCCATTTTAGCCCCCCCTAAACAGCTCCTGCTCAGCTGCAGCAAATCCCGAGGAGCACAGGTTTACTTTGCTGCCCTGCCAGGGAAGCAGCTTCCTACCAGCAGCCCCCACCATCATACCAGTGCTCCCAGCAAACACCTCCATCTCGAACAAGGCAAACACAGGTTTTTAGCCAGCCCTTCCCAATTTCTCAGCTTGTTGATGAGGGCCCTAACCAGGAATATCAATGCTCCGTCTCTTGCTTGTTGTAGTTAGGTATAAAGTTGTGCGTGAAGGTGACAGCCACTGCCTGAGACCCCCGACGTACAGCCCGGGAAAAGAGAACCTCAGCTCCTACCCGGAAGCTTATAAGCTCCTCTTTGGGGCTCTTACCTCAAAGCTCAAGAGACCTGAGACACTTGTTAATGTACCCTATGCATGCCCCAAATAAACGCACACACGGGGGAGAGGTGCCTTCAGCAACCCCTCGGCTA
>NW_010409017.1:0-4682 GCF_000710305.1 Buceros rhinoceros silvestris
GGAGGCTGGACACGTGCAAGGACCCCCAGAACACCTGGGGACCACAGGGAAGGGCTCCTGGGCCATGGTGTGGGGCTCCAAAAAGGAACGCGCAGCTCAGGGCAGGGCTCCTCTGCAGCAGCCTGCGCACGGGCTCCAACAAGAGCCTGCAGGCACACAGAAGGGCTCCTCTGCAGCAGTGCAATAAAGGACTCCAATGAGGAGTGCGCCCAAGGGTCACAGAATTCCTAATGGTGTGCTCCTTATGGATCACAGCTCCTCTGCTGCAGCACATTCAAGGAACCCTTCCAAGTGCAGCACGAGCAAGAATTCCTCTGACAAGCTGCCATGAAGGGCTCCTCCACAGTGGCATGACAATGGGCTCCTCCGCAATGACGCCACAAACCAGATGGGCTCCTCTGGAGGGTCTGACAAACGGCACCAGGGGCAAGGAGCAGAAGACGGCTCCTCCCGGGCCAGGTGGGGAACTTACTATACCTTAACTGCTGTACATGAGTACATACAAAATTCCACACAAAACCCAATACATTATGCAATAACAACCACTCAGCACGGTCAGAACCATGCCACGGAACACAGACGCGACTCACTATGAGACAACCAACAACATGCAAGACCCAACACAAAGTCCACTGCAATACGAGAAAACAAACAGACAAATGAGACAGAGGCAACGACGCAAGGCAAAATACATCACCTCCAATACAATGCCGTGAACAAGACAGCGCAGCACAGACACCCCCATACAGAACAAAACAGACCATACAAACCAGACCATACCAGACAAAGTACAGGACAACGCAAAGAACAACACCATACAAAATGCATTATCAGACAAAAGACATCCCCATGCACGTGAAGAGAACACAACACAATTCCGATGATACAAGAGGAAAAACACCATCCAGAAAGTGGGATACCTGAAATACAACACCTCCAATACAAGATGTACCACGGAGTACAAATCAGGCCATAGAAAATACAACACAAAAGAGAACACACCGATGACAATACTCGACAACCCACACACGCAGCGCGAGCAAGGCAACACATACCTTACCAGAACATACCATGCCCTCAATATGGCTCTTCCACGTGCTCTGGGGAAGGCCTCCAAGAGAAATCAGGTGACATAATGATGACCTCCTGCAGGGAGACGTAACAGACACGTCAGCTCGTCCGAGGCAGCATGGGCAAAAACATCACGGGGATAGTGATGAGGATGGACTAATCTGCAACCTCACGATGAAGGGCTCTGTGTGGCAGGAGGGATGAAGAGCTCCTCCTGCCTGGCGTGTTGCAGTGAAGGCCTCCTCAGGGCATTGTGGTGAAGGGCTGCTCCGGAGTGGCACAGCAAAGGCCTCCTCCAGGCTGACGCAACGAAGGCTCCTCTGGCGTCATGTGGCAAAGGGCTCCTCTGGGCTGCAACGTGCTGAAGGGCTCCTCTGACACAGCGTGCTGAAGGGCTACTCTGGCAAGACAGGCACCTCCAGCAAGGCACGCTCAAGGGCACCTTTGGGGCAGGGCCGTGCAAGGCTCATTTAGGGCCACAGGATGAAAGTCACCTCTGAGCCATTGTGTTGGAAGGCTCCACCGGGCTGGGGAAAAGAAGGACATCACCATGGAGATAGGATGAAGGATCCTCTAGCAGGCTAGAGAGAAATGTCACTATACGTTGCTGCGCGCCTGAAAGGACTCCAGAAGACCTGGGTGCCGCAGGGAAGGTCTCCTCGGGCATGGTGCGTGGCTCCAACAAGAGATGAGCATCATGGCACAGGGATCCTCTGAGGCAGCCTGCACACGGGCTCCAACAAGAGCCTGCAGGCACACAGAGGGGCTCCTCTACAGCGACGCGACAAAGAACTCCTCTGGGCGGGAAGTTCTTTTCCTCTTGAAAGCTTTATGGTTCCTGTAGGAAAAATGCTGTTGGAGAAGGCGTCGCTGCTCCACTGGAAATAATGCTTGCCCATCTCCTCTTCTCTCCTTTGGCTCTTGTCTTCCCTCAAAAGTAGCTTCCACCTTTAAAGTCAATACATGCCGTCAGCTGCAGACACTTCTAGTAAATCTACATATGGTATGGTATTTCCTTCCTTGTCACACACAAAACTTGAAAGAAAACAGCGATGTAGTACTCAGACAGTGGAACTGCACCTACAGAACAAGAACATGGTATTTGGAGGTCTCAGTAAATGGCAACACTTGCATGCACACTCACATGTTCAAAAAGAGCTCTTTATGAAAATGCACTAAAACCATCTACCCATAAGTATACTTTAAAGGAAAATGTATTTCCTACTGGCTTTAAAGGATAACATGTGTACTACTATCTAGTCTACTAGATTTATTTTCACTCAATCAACTAAATACTTCTATAATAATTTTATATTATTGTTTGGAGAGAGCAATTTTTTTGCTGTGAAAAAGTATATATACAAAAGAAAACTTACCCATTACTACTGCTGACAGATACATTAACTTTTTTGGTAGAATAGTCCCACATCTTTAGGAAAAAAAAAAATAAGTACTACTTAGCTCTTTAAGGAAAGCACAAGCTGCAATGGCCATTGCGTGCTCAAAACAGAAATGCAGCCATTGAAAGGGATGCAATACAGCATTATGGATTTTTTTCAGCATTGCTTTCAACTGTGTAGGGCTTCGTTTAACTGCTAAGTACCCATAGCGAAAAAGGTGAAACTCACCTGGTATGGATACACAAAGTAAGCAGTAGTACCTATGATCATCTTTTCCTTAGGTTGGTCTCTTAGTGACTGAGCTAAATTAATAACAAGACATGCTTGAACTGGTTCTAGATTTCACACAAGGAGCTTGCATAATTTCACAATTTCCATACTGGAGTCTGGGACAAGAGGTGATTATTAATAATGATGACATTTACTATGATCTATAGACCCACATGTAAGTCAACTTGCATTATGAACGTGACTTTTTAAGTGATGCGTTCTATGCTCCCTAGTTGATCAAGAAGGCTAAAGAGAACCAAATTTTTCCTCTCATGTTGCTACTTCCAGGAACCTTCCTCTCCACAAGTACCTCCACTACACTGATCCCAGCTACTACAGCTGGGATTGAAAAAAAACACACCCAGACAGTCCCCGCTTTCTGAACGTGGCTGTAAGCCTTTGTTTATCTCCCAAACTTTAATCTGGGTTCGTGTTTCATTTCTCTCCAAATGTAAAAATCATCCTTCTGAAAAGCTCTTTCCTAAGATCTTGTTTCACAAATTTACCTGAAGAGATTTCTCATTCGTTTCATTTCTTTAGCCAAGGAAAAGGGCTAGGGAAGCATAAGGTTTTGGGCACTGCAAGTCCTGCAGTCACAGAGGCCAACTAGCACAGACTCCAGCATGGCTGCTCTCAGAGAATTATCCCTCATCTGCAGAATCAGGCAGAGGAAATAAAACCTGAAAACTTATTTACTAATTATTTGAGAGACTTGCAAAATATTTTCATTTGATTGTCATTTTAGTCCCAACATTCATCAAGGTTAAAAAAAGCAACCAGAACTTACTCATTAAGATTTTGTATAATTTATAAAATCCCCATTAAATTAATATGAAGCAGCATATAGAGGCTTTCCTTCAGTCGTTTTCACCTTGATTTAATGACTTAGATCAACAAACTCAATAAGAAACAATCAGAAAGTCAGAATTATTCATATTTCCTACCATTCCAATTCAATCTTTGGGGGGTTTTGTCCAAGACCACAACAAAAATCAAAATCACATTTTCTCCAGAACAAGAGAGTTACATAAAAATTAGATTGAGGGGAAAAAAAAAAAAAAACCAAAAAAAACCCCCAGCCTTTGATATAGCAAACTCTAATTTTACTTTAGCTTCTAGAACACCATGTAGGGATACACAAAGAATCATAGAGAGGACATTCAGTAGTAGACTAAACTGCACTGAATTTAGGTACCCACCCCAGTATCACCTGAGTTCACGCAGGCTCCTTTTCCCCTTACTAAGCTGCGCTCAACTGCCATTACATACAGCAGCAGTAATCCGTGATGTCATATATCGATACAAAATGTTGTCTAGCAGAAAATCCTCCCGGTATGAAATAACCCAAACCAATATTCCTGAAAGGGTAAATGCCCATCAATGCCAGCAGTTTCCAAGTGAAATGCTCTCATTCAGTTCAGTACACCTGAAACATTTCCAGTACAGCCTATGGACAAAAATTATTTTCTTTTCTTTCCATTTCACAGACTACAATCATCACCAAAATTAACACTTCACTGTGGAAAGTTTGGAATCTACAAACCCTGCACTCTTCTTTTTAAAAAGAGTAAGAAATCTCTACAATAATTTCCCATGCAACTCTAAGAACAATGACCTGATCTCTAGGAAGATGTTTTTTACTTTATCTTCAGAAAGTAGGTAAAGGGGAAAAAAGACTTCTTCACCTATTCACTAAATTGTATTATTTTTAAGTGCAGCTCTACAGTTGCCTTGCCCGAAAGGTTCTGTCTTCTGACACTGATACAAACATGCTTTTTTCTCACTTGCAGAACTTAGCAGCAGTCACTGGAGCCAGGTGGCCATCCGAATCAGCTGGCATAGCTTCATTCTGTGATTAGTCAAGTAAAAATTAGACTCAAACTAAAAATTGCAATTAATTAATTAATTAATTGAAAGTGAGAAACACCAGCACCATGGCTA
>NW_010409018.1:0-27892 GCF_000710305.1 Buceros rhinoceros silvestris
TTACATGTACACTAAAAAACTGTCAGATGTTGGCATTCTCATTTGACCACTTGTCATATCCACAGCACAGAAAAATTCCAAGGCGGCGCCCAGTTTTGCAATGCTGGAGTCAGAAAAAGTTTAAATGTGTAAAACAACAGGTGCTCAGATAAGTAAATTATAGAACAAGAAATAAAACCCCAAAGGTATAGATGAAGGCACTCTTCTTCTGACAAGTATATTTAAATAAGACATTAAACTTCCTTATTCTTATAAAATGTATCCGGAACACTGGGATTAGCTTAATGGAAATAAGCTATCACAGATTTTGGTGTAAAAAGATACAAGTGGCACTAGGAGGAAAAATTATTTTCCCTATAATATTTTGGTATAGAGACTCTCTAGAAATACGCAAGTCCAAACGAGGACGATTTGGCCAATAATGGTAGTTCTGCTATTTTTATAACTCTAACTGTATTTAGGTATCCAGCATCCACAGAAGAAGGTGGACACCGCAGAACTCTAGAAAGGAAATGCAGTTTAAAAGATTCAAAACATTGGTTTCCTTTTCAGTGGTTTCCAAACCAGCATTTTTTTAAAAAAATAAGTTACTCCTACAAAAATCTTTTGACCTGCTAATCTAAGAAACGTTTTTTCTTGGACAGACTCCAAATGCTGTTAAAGTTGTGCATCACTGAGATTAATGGTGATGTAAAGGGAGTTGTGAATTTTATTACGAGAATGTACTGATGTATTGTCTAGGGGCAGCAATTAAGTACTGGCAAGTATTTCTATGTCCTAATCCCCGGTAACAAAAATTCAGAAACTAGTACTTGGGTAGAATATAAAGTTTGATACCACGTACTTACGTGGCCTGGAAATCAAGAGCCCAGTACACAATCCTGAGTGCTTGTGCGCACAACCGCTAATTTCTGTGCACTTGAGTTTTACCTAGAAGAGAATCCTGCTGACATCAAAGTTCCTTTGCACAATTTGACATACCACTTTGATTTTCAAAACTCATTTTGCTGTCATTTCATCTATTACCCCATAATTTCTTTGGGACTTAAATCCTTTGCAAAAGCCAACCAGCTGGAAGAAGCATTTCATATCTGAAGAGCCACAGTCACACACAGGCCTGCCACGCCAGATGGCTTATATAGGGCAGATATATTCCTCATCCTTCCGCAATAACATTTCTCTTTTCTGACATCCACCTCTTCCTTTGCTAATATTACAATATCGCTAGGCAGGGAAGCAGGGAGGAAAAACAAGGACTGCTGTCCACTTTAAATTCATTGCTTGCTCATTGCATGTACTTAGTAAATGATGCATAAATACATCCTTCACACACGAACTTTTGAGGGTTCCCCATGCTCTGCCGAAGACACCAGTGCAATCTGTAATAATCTGCCTGGCACTGGGCAAGTACGAGGAGAGAGTCTCGGACATCACAGGGATGCTGGACAAATCAGAGACAGAGACATGCAGCGCTAGTGCCTGCTGCAAGACAAAAGCACAGCCAGCTTCCACGGGCAGCACACAATAACCAGTATTTATTTTGTTTGTGTTGGAACATTAGCAGAGAAGTCGACAGATCCCCATCACACCAGCTGTTGGGGGCTATCTACAGAATGCTTCACTGGGCACAGAACTGTAAACCTTTGAGATAAAAACAAGCCAGTCCAGACCTTTTCAGAATAAAATTGTTTCTTACCTACAGCTTCTGCAGTTTAGTTTTAAAAGCCCTTGATAGTAACAAAGGACCTGATACTCAGCTTACCTGTCCCTTTTTATTGATTCTCCTAATTATATTACCACGTACCACAGTAATTGGTGTTCACACATGGCCAGCTCGGCCCCAGCTGGTCAAATTTACTGCGTCACACACATAGCACAACTTGGGATTCCTTAAAATTCCAGTTGTGCTAGTTATGCATTGCCTATAAACGGGAAAATACAACTGTGCTATTTCCACAGTTCTTTTCCTTTTTTCCAATGCTTTGTGCTAAAGGAAAGACAGGATCTCCATTCGCAGTTACCTGTTTCCATCTCTCTTCCCATTGTCAAGTAGTTCAAACCACTACAGATGTATTTACGCACTGTCACAAGAGGAAACCTGCATGAGTGGAGAGAAGCCTTCCGCTCACATCCCAAACACCACACACACAACCCCATCATCTGGGATAAATCTACTAGCAGGTGGGGTTTTTTGACACTGTTGTCAGATAACAATAGTGCATTTCACCAAGAAAAGATTGTTCTGCAAATTAAAATAAAACCAAACCCACCACATAAATACCTACATTAAAGTCACAGTGATGCATTCTAAAATGAGCAGTAACCATTCTATGGTACTAACATCTCCCTCACTACCAATATAATTGTTTCACTAATTTAAGGTGTGATTGTGAGCTTATATGACATATCTGCAATGCAGGGAATTGCCAGCAACCCATTTTACAGGACAGGAGGCCAAGTGATGTAACCAGGGTTATATCGAAAAGCTGTATTAAAGCATAAATCAATCTCATCCTAACAGCAAGGCACAGAAAACTTCTTCCTCTGAGAATTAAGTTACGAAATTCTTGTAAATCGTACAAAGTGATAGCACTTAGACAGATGACCACCTACCCTCACACAAATACCCTGCACTACACTACCAAGCCACCACCTTCTTACCCCCTTTCTCTAACAAGCTGACACAGTGATCTCTGTTTAAGTATGCCAAAGGACACAGCTCAGTTCTGTGAGGTGCAGATTGAGGTAAGGTCTGTGCCTCGTACATCAGGGGATGGGGAGTAACTCATGTAGGTTAACACAGAGCCAGCTTTGAAAAAAAGTCTCCAAGCACGCTGACAAGAAAATGACTTTTGCCTAAGGCAAGCAGGTGGCTTGTGGCATCTCCCCCATCACTTCCTCACCTCTCCATATTCACCTGCTTCCAGCAGAATGGCTGTACAGGACAGGAGACCAGTTTCAGAAATTCAAGGCACATCGAACCAGAGCAGCAAGGCCATGCTGATTTGGTGAAGTACCACAACTATTTCAGCACAGTGCAAATCGTGAAATCGGTCAGGACCTAACACAGGTTACACAGGCTTCTATGGACTCAAAATGAGGCAGAAGACTCTCAAGGTAGAAGTCCCACAAGAGGGAAAAGCGCAGCATGATGCAGTGCTACTGGCAAGGAAAAGCAGAAGGCATCAGAGGATAGAATTCCACCCCTGAAAATGTGATGGTCTGTTTTGGTAACAAAAAAGTAAATGAAATCTATTTTTGTTTCCCATAAAAGGATTGCATTGAACCCAAAATGAATGAAAAACGTTATTAGTAGTTCAGGGGGGTGGCATACATCCAACACGAACTGTAAGTGCTCTTGAAAGCAGGCTTTCTCCATGCTGGTACTCACCAGGCAGCTTGTACAAAGCCATGCAGGGGCTGCGTCCTTCCTGGAAAGCTGCAAGGCATGGTGGCGGTGCCAGGCAGCACAGCCTCCCCCCCAGCACTCCCAGGCTGCCCTCCCTGCAGGAACCTGAACTCAGTTAGTGCAGGGATGACCAGAGGGCCATCTCCTTCTACAGCAAAACTCTGCTGCCACCCTCACAGAGGTGTTACACGCAGCACCACTTGCTTCAAAGGCACTAAAGAAGAACGCATCAATCTTGAGTCTGTCACCAGCAATTACTAAGATTTAGATGGCAGCACCTGAGCACAAACTGCGTCACTGTTCGTGCCTTGAAGGCCAATGCCCTGTGGGGTGATCTCTAGCCACACACCCACACCCTCACCCAGAGTTTTGGGTGTTGGTGCCCAGGCGCTGGCAGCGGGGGCTGCAGGGCTCTGTGTGAGGACAGCCCGGGGCTGCCCCGTGCTGGACAGGGACAGTTTCAGATGGTTCCAGATGGTTCCAGACTGTTCCCAACGGTTCTGCAGCTGCCCCAGCACTGGGGACAGCTGAGCCCAACAGTGACACTGGAGACGCCTCTGTGCAAACGTATTTGAGAAAGGGCAAAATGCCGCCTGGCAGCGAGGGGAGAGTGTAGCCGAAAAGAAAAGCGTGGTGAAAAAAAGTGTGAGAAAAGTGGGCGTGGGAAGCTTTCTGGATTGTCACACTCAAGGAAAGGGTTCCAGACTGTTCCCAACGGCTCTGCAGCTGCCCCAGCGCTGGGGACAGCTGAGCCCAACAGTGACACTGGAGACGCCTCTGTGCAAACGTATTTGAGAAAGGGCAAAATGCCGCCTGGCAGCGAGGGGAGAGTGTAGCCGAAAAGAAAAGCGTGGTGAAAAAAAGTGTGAGAAAAGTGGGCGTGGGAAGCTTTCTGGATTGTCACACTCAAGGAAAGGAAAAGCACTGTCCAAGCAAATCTAGCACCAAAATGTGGAGTTCTGTGTTACGCCACAGATCACATGCCAGCAGTAAGAAAGAACTACAAAATCCAGATGCAAAGGACTCTGCCTCAGTGTCTGTGTGTACAGCTAAATAAATAATCCTGCTAATCAAACACTTCTAACATACTCACTCCCCTAGAACCATTTGCACAGCTCTGAACTGCTTGGGAGCTGGTCAAATGAATTTGAACACACCAAAACCAATCTTTTACTTTCATTTTTTCAAATTGATTGAGAGATTATGTAATATTTAATAAACTACTCCTAACACTCAGTAATACACCATTCATATCTTTTACGTAACATGGCTCCATTTTTATTGTGCATGCAATATAGATAATTTATTTTTTCATTAAAGATGGCAAGTGGTATTATTCATTATTACAACAGAGCAAATATTCACCTATTTTTCCTTCATGCAAAGGAGATTTCAAAATATTAAAGAAATTTGAAATTTTTTTATGGATTTCTGATTACTAGCAGTATTCATTGCCACTGAATTGTATGGAGAACGAAAAAAGAAGAAACCAATTCACCCCATTGAGCACATCCATAAATCTACTACATTAAAATTATATTCAAGCTGTAAACCACAAATATATTTCACTTCAGGGGAAAAAAAAAAAACCCAAACAACCTGGGGGATTGAGAAGCAGGATGAAATTTTTTTAAATCTTGTAAGAAAGAAGTGATAATGAACCGAATAAAAACATAAGTGTACCAGCCTGTACTCATCGACACAGGGAATGCCTTAAATCTGCACAGAACTGCACAGGTCATCATACAGTTCCTATCCATAGATTATTCTTGGGAAATTGGGATGCCAAGGATGCTTATTGGGAGGACGTGAAGACAGAGCAGGCAGTTAAACCACACAGTCGCCCCACGAAGAGCGATGGAATTGGCGGTTCCAATTTCTATTTTGTAGCAGGATCCCAAGACTTAAACAAGGAAAGTGGTACAAAACAGGTTTTGCCAATCTCATGCAGTTAAGTATTTTCTGGGTGGCAATACTGCCTTCAGCTTCGGATTCTTAATGCAGAGATTGCCAAACATCCTGGGCTTTGATTTCTCAGAGACGATCTCACAACTCTGCTGGGGTGGGTTCTGTGCTGTTGGTGTGATAGCTGACACAATGAAATTGCATTTCATTTGAATCAGCCATATTTAAAGAATTTTTTACTCCTCCACTTCCCTAGGATGTGTCTCTAAATAAGAGCAGTTCCAAGTGTAAAGTTTGATTGGGATGTCTCTGAAGTTCAGAGCTGCCCTGAACATTTAGATTCAAGACAGCTTATATTTGCCGAATGTATAGTGATAAAATTAGCAGACTCAGATTCAAGTTTCTGTAAAGGTCTATTGGCCTTTCCAATCCTATCTTCAAGGCCCAGCATGCTCACGTGTTTTTTGTGTGCAGTTCAGACACCAAAGCAGACTGCTAACAGTTTCTGACTTTCAAAACAGTGTTGCTCTTTTTTTCTTTTAAAAAAAAGCAATTTTCATTTTAAAATGCAGTCTATCACTTGTCTAGAACTGGCAACAGCATGGATGTAAAGCTAAAAGAACATGATCAGACCACAAATTTCATAACGTGGTGCTAGCCAGAATGTTTAATTGATTTACAGTGCAGCGCAATCGCAGTCACCGTGCTATGAGCACAGCTGTAAGGCAGCCCATCGGCACATCGTGGGCTTCCTCAGGAGCTTCAACTCACAGGTCTATTAATTAGCTTGGGTCCTTCAGCGACCACCATGCCGACTTAAACCACTTGTTTCCCATTCTGCTGTGTACTACGTACTGCACACCCATAAAATCAGGCATTCATATCAGCAGGGCTTCTGGAAGTCAACTTTAATTACTATAGGTGAGATCTTCCTACTCCTTGCAAACAAAAATGATGAAAATACAATGAACTAGTAATTCAGGGATAGTGTTAAACACTGGAGTATGTTACTGTCAAATGTTACTGTCAAATACCAGAGTTTATTCCCCTTAGTAGGAAAGAACATTTAAGCTCAATATAGTTTTTAAAATGCCAGAAAACAACATGGGTTTTTTCAAGCAAATTCAGATAATGAATTGATAAATTTAAGAGCCTTACAAGTTCTTTCAATGCTGCATTTTTCATCACACACCTTCTAGACATCGTGATTCAGTTGACTTGAAAAACAAGCCAGGCAGCAGTATTTGCTAAATGTGTCACATGCACAAAGTAATTATATATTATATTTAATTATTTTTATTTAGTTATTCATTCAAATTGAATAGCTCCATATAAAATGAATTATTGCATTAAGTAATCTCATGTTCCTCACTTATATTTGAGCATGGCCTTGATATGCGTTACAAACTAAGATCTACAGACTATCAGTCAGCTTCCACAAATAATAAAAAAAGCAAACAGGACAGGATTAAACAACAATAAAACAGTTGCAAATCAAATGCCTCTACACTCCTGTGGAATACAAACAGCTGTTTTCTGGGGTTTTAAAAACATACCATGATTTAAAGTTCCGTAACAATTTGACAAAATAATTTTATAGCACTTTAAAATGTTGCCTGCAAATGAATCTGACGAGCCATGAAGAAAACATGTTCTGGGTACCAATTCATATCAAAATGGTATGAAGTATCATTTCCACACAAACCACAAAATTAAGAATTTCACTTTTAAACTAGAGCTACTTGTGATACCTAAAAGAAAATCAGAGAACAGCTCACATCCAGCTCTGACTGACGTTCACATTTCTTTCACTTACATTTCCTTGTCCAGTGTTTAACTGTTACTCTTTTTTTTAGTGGAATCGCTACCATATTAGCAAAATCCCCATTTTCAGCAGCCATGCTAACCAAAACAATATTAAAAATCAACAAGATGGAATCCTATACTTCAAGTACACATACAATACCCTGTTCAGAGATTCAGCCCTGCAAATTACCCATCAGATTAGGATTTAGAATAAATTAATAATTGACATTGTTAACAAGAGCTTCCTTGTTACACCGCATAAGATAGAAAAACATAAACAAACACCTCCAGTGGTTTGTATTATGGTTTAAACCTTCCAACAGTCAGAGTTAAAATTAAAACCAAAGCAAACAGGCACTGTCAAGTTACCACCCCTCCAATACCATTGTTCTGATTGTCTCCCATCCTACACTCTTTAAATCTGTCTTCCAGGAGCATGGTATGCAACAGCTAAAGAAATTAAAGAATCTTATTTTATCACTCCAATGAAAACAGAATTTTTATCATTTAACTAAAAGCTGGATTTCAGTTGCAATGAAGACAATTCATTGGGTCAGCACTGTGCTAAAGACAGTAAACCTTACAGATGTGAGGAAGGAAAAGGCTTATTGCAATCCCTCTGAATGGCATTAAAAGACACTGCTGGGTAGCACTTAGGAAATGCTCATAAGAGACAACCTGAAAGAGATAAAAACCCATATCCTGCTCTGAAGCTTAATGCAAAATTCCCATAGATGCCAACGGATAACTCTATAACAGTGTGGCAGGCTTGTGGCCAAGAGCAGAACTGTTAAGGATACTTTAACAATTACACCAACTTGTGAGATTCCAAAATTAAAACACCTCACAGTAGTGATTACTGTGACAAACTGGGTTACGTTTTGCGAACTATGTATAATAAAGTTTTGTATATTAATGTACAGAAGTACTTTAATCTATTATCCCCCTTAAAGTTCACGAAAAGCTGTTGAAAAAAGCCTGACAGCTTCATTCTAGCTACAGCGTTATAAAGCACAGCACCTAGGAGATGCCCTAAATAAAACTCACATTCCAGTAGCTGGCAGACCTCCCTTACACTGTGTACTAGCGCCACAGCTTTGTTCACTTACCTATTTTGCTGTTTTCTTTCACGTGTAATTGTAGTTCCTCTTCACTAAGAGCTTTCAAAAATCTCTGGGAGTCTTAGAAAGCATAAAATTATTAACTGTGTTGTCCTGTCAGGACTGAGACTGCAGGGTAACTCCCGCTTCCCATGTGCCACATCCTGTAACACAAGTACGCAGCTCTCTATCGCAGGAACTGCTTTGTTCAGGGACATTGGAGAATATGCATCTATTTACAACATGTCAGTCAAAGCCACTAAATACAGTAACATTAAGCTCCAGCAAACTTTTCACAGGCCAATACTTCTTGGTGAACACTCATGGATGGATTTTGGAGGCCGTTTCTCTTTGCAGTGAAGAGCCAAGGCTACATAGATTATCACTGTTCACAACAACTAAGATCTAGGAGAGCTGATGTTCCTCTTTAGGAGACATCACAAGCTCTGTTTTAGAGCTTTGAAGAAAAAGCCACAGACCTTGAATTAGTTCACATAATCATTTCAACACTGCTGAAATATATATTACACTGATATTTCACTTGTCCTATTCAGGTGGAAGAATCCTGAAGCCTGAAGTAGTTCCCATACGATTTCTCGTGTTTTCCATCATCACCTTCCACCTCCAGCAAAATCATTTACTGTCTTTCAATCTAAAGATTTATTAATTTGGTCAAGGGCAAAGGAGAGGTAGTATGTTCCACCAGTAATAAAGTTTATAAAGCACTAGGGGATCTACTTGGATGAGAATCATCACAGAAATTCAAAACTTAATCAGACCAAAAACCAGCTGCTAATGCCAGAGAGATGTAAAACTCATTTAGAAATTAGAAGGGGTGGCTGAACAAGCAGACAAAATTGAAAAGTTGTACGATGAGGCACAGATATAAAGACTTTAACCCTAAGTTAAAGTTAGGCCTTTAAGGCTTAAAAACAACATGCTGTGAAACGCACCTTAGGTGAGTAGTTGAAAGGATACTCAGACACAACGGATGGGCTGATCGTAGAAATTTACTAATGAGGGAGTAGGAGGTTCCAGCAGAGAAAATAATACTTTTAGAAGTATTTACACTGAAGCTCTATCATTACCTAACATTATAAATTAGGAATTACAATAGAAGTGACAAAATTAGAGAGCTTTAAAAGAGCACTGTATAACCCAATGACTGAAAGAGCAACCTGCAAGCCAATCTGAGCAGATGCATCAGACGTACGGCTGCGCGCTCAGAATGGTTCTGGACTACTAGTCACCTGCAGCCTTGGTAACAACCCATCCATACCTAAACAGCATTAATTTGTCCATAAAGCAGTAATATGCAAAGGAGCAAGTGAATGAAAACACAAACATTACTGCACTTCAAGACAACTCCACTGGTTTAGGTGGGGATTTTGTAAATAAACTGGGTGATGTAACAAGTGTTATCACAGTGCCACCTAGTGCAAATGAGGCGTTTCAGTGAAGATGGCAGATGGGTGAAATCTGCAGCCCACAGCACCACCACTGCCTGCCCAGTAAGGCAAAAGCCTCTCCGCTGGGGCCATGGTACCTAGAGAGCCCATCCTGCTTCTTGCTAGGAATTAGTGGATCTGGCTCAGACAGCACCTAGAAAAATATTTCCGTTCTTGCTTTTGGGTGAATCGTTGCTCCGAGTATCAGTGTCATGCATTTAGCATTTTAAATATCTGGATTATGTGCTGGGCTACCTTTCTCCATCATAGTCACTTGCTCCTCCCTCAATCACATAGCTGAGAAGAGCTTTGTGCTGACAAACAGAAAATGCTTTGGACATGAGAAAGCATGACTCTGATGTGCCTGATTGAGAAAAGACTATGATCAGCTTAACAAGTAATAGTCTGTGAAATACTTGCAACATTTCCCAGTTCACACAGACCTGGTACTTGGGCTCTGGTCAACTTTGTACCTGCAGCTGCTCACGGATACAGAAAGCCCATTTCTCTTATGATACCATAAATATTGACAAGGTGATGAATGCGTCAGGTGACAAGCTGGGAATAGTAAGAGAAACAGTGGTTAACTGTGAGTGTTGCATCTGTCAAATTCTATCGTGAACCTTTTAGACTTGGCTCACAGAGGTTTTTTCAAATTCTTTTGAGTAGCAGATAGAAATTCCAGCTGCTCACAAAGCTACAGAGAAAGCCTGGTTAATTACCGTGCATGCAGGTGACCTTGAGGCATCTCAGTCAGATCCACAGAGAATTCCGTGAAGGAAGAGACACTCCAAAATGCTGCCTTTCTTACAGAGTTTTCTATTTCATCTTTTGTAAAGACAGATTTGGGGCCAAAATGAGAACGTCTTTTCATATCTTTGCCATGCAAGCAACAAATACTCATTAAGTCTGCAGTAGACAAAAAGGAAGTTCCAAGGCGCAGCTGCCACATCAGCTTCAGAGCACTTGGTCATTCAACTTCCTTCAGAATTTACAGTCTTGTATAGATTTTGTAGGCAATACAGAAAAGCATAACACTTCCTATAAAAATTCCAAGAGAATTGCTTTGTGACATAGCGGCTGTCCCTGCTACTCCACAAGGAAGGGCACCCAAAATGCACGTCTTGAGCAAGTAGAGGAGGTGCAATTCCACTGTGTGCAGTGGCAACACCTTCTCCTAGCAGGACTGTATGAACAAGCTTCACTCTCTTGCTCCGCCCATTGCTGCTCACATTTTGGTGTCAGAGCTCTTTAGCTTGAGAGATACAGGCAATGAATCAAACTTGCTTTCCACAAAATAAGAAAATTCCTCTTGAAACCACAAACCAGGAGCAGTACACTTCTCTCCTCTCCTGCCTACACACAAACAGGCACCCATACACTTGTCTACATTTTTTTTATAAGAGAAGAAAATGATACAACTACTACCTGTCTAACAATCACAAAGCATGCAGAAATGTTGTGCTATATTGCTTTACTTCCTTAAGGTCTTTCATGGAATTATGATTCATAAAACCGATTTATGGCCCCAGTATAGTTTCATTGGATGGTCTCAATGTCCAAAAGCCAAAATAAAGAGAGAAGACACGTTTGTTTGGATCTCTCTGATCCTGAGCTGGCCAGAGTCTTGTTTCAGGCTCTGCTCAACCTATACCTGAAACTGCCCTTCCTGGATACAGGGAAGAAATCCAGCATTTTTGTTCTTCCCTAGCTCCTTCCACTTACACATGCTGTATACAGAGGTCCCACATAAATCCCAAACCCTTTGTTTTGCCATTTATGGATCCCTAGAGTCATATTACAATAGCTTTGATTAAAATACAAACCAAGTGAGTAATTGCCGGCTTTTTAATTTTACAGTGTCAGTTTGTCATTGTAATGGATATGTTGGAACACGAAAGTCTCTTAATGAATTAAAGGAAATGCATATTTAAAAGGACTTAAAACTGCCCATGACCAGCACCCTCATACACTCGCACAAAAACAGGAGAGCAAGAACAACTTTTCTTGTCAGTGATACAAAGCCCCAGTAAAAATGATGAGCTGTATGTCCTCCCGACTGCAGTTCTCAAAAGTACCCTGTGGCTTCACCAAATATCATTAAGCTGAACTCTTATCTACTTATTTTGAACAGGCCCTTCCATCTGTATGTAATCATAATACCAAAAAAAAAGTTACTTTTACAACAGAAGTGAATAGAAAACAAAAAGGGAAATGCTCAGTTAATATTTTTTGTCCTCTCCAATCTGTAACATCTCATCTTAAAAGAAGTAATACTTACATTTCAGGGATGTTTGTTTCCAGGAAGCAGATGCCTGGCTTCCCTTCTGCATGTTGTTCATCATTCAGTGAGCATTTCCCAAAAGAGACAGTGAGAAGCATATTGTAGTGGAAGCGCTGGGATACTATTTTTATCTTGAAAATCTAATGAATAGATCTAATCACACATGGACGAATCATCCTCTCACAAGCAGAGTAAACCCAAGTATCATTAAGGAAACGTATAGATTTTTCCTGATGCACACTCCAAACAAATAGGAAATCCATTTTGACAGCTGCTGTAAATAGCAAAATACAGAGTTGACTTTTGTTATTTAACAGGCAGCAGAGTAAAATAATCATTAGGGATTTGCACACATTACAAAATATTGGCTGGTAGAGAGCATTTCATAAAGGAGGGACCTGCTCCCACTCCACCTCCACTACCAATCTTTTAAAGCAACAATAGGGAACAGCAGAACTACAATGCCTCTGCTGCAGTCGTGCCACAGAGTATTTACACATCACTGTCAATACCAATAGCTATTTTTCTTCAAATAAAGTGTACCAGATTAAACTGGATTGTAAAATGGAATACCACTTTTTTTTCCTTCCACTTCATGCATGAAAATCATATGGACATGTGCACACTGAGTGGTAAATGCGGAAATGAAAGCAGATTTTATCCCTTTCAGGCAAGGCATTTGTGGGCATTGGAAAAGGAACTGAGATAAAAAAAAAAAAAAAAAAACAAAAAAAGGGGGGGGGGGGGGGTGAAGACCAGAAACAAAGTATGTTTTTCTACATATTCCAGAGCTACCAAAAAGAAAAGAAAAAAAAAAAAAAAAAAAAAAACAAAAAAAGGGGGGGTGGGGTGGTGAAGACCAGAAACAAAGTATGTTTTTCTACATATTCCAGAGCTACCAAGGCAGGACTAGATCTTTCTTCATGGTCCACTGCTCCCTTCCCAATGTCTCTTAGTGAATACAAATTACTCATACAGATTTCTGGGTTTGGTGGTCTCTGCTTTCCGTGGCAAAGCAATTTCTCCAGCTGAAAAAACCAGAAGATAACACCACACTAAGCTGTTTAACACAGCCTCTTGCCTAGACTTCCCTGGCAATTTGCCAAGTTGCACTGTCAGAATAACTCAATTTTTCTTCCTGATTTTAACTTAAATCCTCAGATGTGACAAGCACCTGCAATTTGTAATGATTAGAAAGCAGGAAGTATTCAGTAACACTTCGATTTCAGCCCTGAATAAGCTCATTCCACACTCTAAAGATTTTAATAGCTTTTCCTCAGCATTTATACACCAGCTTTTTAGGAAAGTGTTTTCCATCTCTGGGCAATGAGGCTGGACCTAGGCAAAGAGCGTGGCAGGGCAGGGTGGGCCTGGGTTTGGAAACGGGACATACACGTTTATACCCTGAACCTTCTTTCCATAGGGCTCCTCCCACATGTACTAAGCACACTCCAAGATGATGTCAATCTGCTCCTTTCTACCCACATCTCAATCCTTTCTTTTGGGATTTGCAGCTCTTTAATAACGTTAACACCATCCCGCTCTAGCCCCCAAGTTTTACAGAAATTGCTATTTACTCGCTTTGATGACTACACTGAGACTCCAATTCAGCAAACACTTGTGCACCCGCTTGATCTCAAGTATGCACATGGTACAACTGACTTCAGTGAAGTAAAGTGTATGGGTAAGTGCAGGGTAAGGACTGAGCTCAAAGTACATTTTCTGGGTACTGCCACACGGTCATACTTGGTACTGCTTTACTTACGGTAACTAAACTTAACTAGATTTTTGTCCACAGGAACATCCACATCCACACCTCTCACAACAATCAGAGCAAAAAGCTATTCAATACAGCGTCTGTCAAAATAACCTCTTCACAACCACTGATTTTGTAACTCTTGCAAAAATATCTCAGTCCCCCAATACTTTTATTTGCAAACAATTTCTGATACATAAAGGAAATGCCTCTACTTTAACAAATTTACCTCCCTTCACTCTCATATGGTTTTCTGCCAAAAATCAGCCCTTTTCCCAAAAGCAATAAAGCACTATGTGTTTGATAAGCATAAATGGGCTCTGCTTCCATTTTTTTGCAGAGGGATGTATGTTAAGAAATAAAAATGCAAGCAATTGTTCCTCCTGCTTGCTATTCATTGCTCAAATACTGAAAGTCTCTTTATGAATAACATGAATTGATGTTCTTGTCAGTAACAATATTTACAGAATATGTTTATAACAATATTTACAGAATGTATGTTACATTAAGGAGGAAATTGAAAGTAAAGATGTGATTCCACTAAGAGACATTGAAACATGCAGTCTATCTCACCCTTGCAAAGTCTGCTCACCTTTTATCAAGACGTTTTGCTTAGTATTCATGAACCTTTTGTATTTGATGTTGACTATTTAAATCAGCGATTATCTGTCAAAATGGATCTCTGCAAACATTTCTGATATCAGAAAGAAATAAACAGCAAGTTATTATAAAGCATAACAAAACCCTGGGATTTTTCATAAGCTATAGATTGTTTCTGCCATTTAGCTAAGGATGTTCCTTGTGGGAAACACAGAGAAAATGTTCCAAAAGTGAAATACAGAACTAAAACAGCTAGTCTGAGTCACTCAAGTCTTTCGGTGCAGCATAGGAACTACTATAGGCTCTGTGAGCACAGCAGCTTGGTACCAACCACTATCATGAGAACTGACAGAGCTGTTCACAGCGCAGACTACAAAGATCCCGTCAATACCAGTGAGCACCAGAGGAAACCCCATCTGAACAAATGTATCACCACGATTTCCAAGCTGCTGCTTGATTCCTTCCCAATATTCTGTTGCAAAAAAAAAGTTCGTTTTCCTTAAAGTAATTGTTGAACTCATGAAAGTGGAAAAATGATGCATTCAGCACACAGTTCTTAGGGTGGATAGCAAACAATCACATTTTATTATTTACTTCTTTATTTACACTTCTAGCCCATGTTTTACACCCCAAAGCCATTGAAAGTACAACCAACACTCACAACTCAAAATCCAAATTACATTTCCTTTTCTCCATACACAAAAGCACAACACTCCAAAACATACCAAAAAAAAAAAGAGTGAGAATCTAGCTTTCTTCACATCACCCGACAGATGTGTTTGAGATACTCTTTGACCAAGGGATCAGGGAACAGAATTCAAGAGCCAGACACCCAGGAGCAGTATTTTTTGTCAGCCCTTTCCTCTCTCAAGGAGAAATCAACCCTCTTCCCCAGGGAGGGGGGAATCTGTTAGGAGATTGCTGAGGAGCCTTACACACCCTTGCCATAAAGAAGTGTAAAATAGGTCTTTTTCAAAAAATATTTTGAAATTATGGACTTGCTGACACAGACTGCATAATAGAATTTACATAGGAGATGTTGACAAATCACATCTCTGAGTAACCAACTCCCTCCACACAAAAATATCTAAGCCAAGAAATAGAGTGTAGTGAGTAAAAGAATTGGGGAGGGGGGGAACCAAACCAAACAAAAATAATTCCCAAACAAGAACAAAAAGACACCTGAAGAAAGAGGGACAGTGTAGTTATTATGTTAGCACACTGTATTTCATCAGAAAAAAAGTTATTTCAGAAGACTGCTGTAAATCTAAAAAAAAAAAATCCTAATGATGCTGAATATATGCAGTAGGGGCCATGCATGAATGGAGAAATGATGCCTTTAACAGGTTTTTCTGTTATGGTTACACTCAAAGCAGACAATTATGCTAATAAAAAGAAGAAAAACTGTAGAGGAAAACACTTCTCTCTCCCAGGAATAAAAATGAAACCAGTATTAATCATCCAGCTCTGGAGGATTTGGTATGAAGCACTACTAGGGACGAAAGATAGAAAACAATATTTCAAATGTATTTCAACTGTCATATGCATCCATTAATATTCTTTTCTCTCAAATTTTACATTTCTCATTTCTTTCCTGAATGAAATAGGAAAATGGCTGATGAGGAGGGGCAGAAGGCAAAGAAAGCCAATCAAATGGAATTTCATCAGGGAGGTAAAAAGCAAGCCATGCTTCAAACCAAGGCAGCTTCCTGCATGGATTTGTTTCACTGCGTAACTGAAGTCCTGTGCCATGATTTTTGGATTTCTAACTGGGCAGGGAAATGGTGCACAAGTCAAAGGGTGGGATACCCGCAGTCAGTGCAAGTAACAAGAGAGCAACAGCGAAAAATCATGCTACTTTTTTATAACAAATCCGAAATGCAAAATCTGAAATCCTGCCATCAGCCCTGCCAGCACACCTAGGCATGTGCATCAGCAGTTGTGCACACCGAAAGTGGCCCTTGTTGAAATCGTGCCCTCGTTACTCCTCTGACACCTCATCCCTGGCACTATACCCACAGACACATGCGACCGAAGCTGTTGTCTCCTGCGTACACTGCTCTTCAGGTTACACTGGAAATTGGGACCATTTGTTTATACAGTCATCTCCCTTCATATGCTGCTTGCTGGCCTTTATATTTCAATAGTTTCTGTATTTCAATATTTCTGCTTATCCAACAGCAATGGAACAGTGGCCTTTCTCAAAACTTACCAGAAATCCCCAATGACCAGAAATCTGTACAGCAACATACAGTTGAAAAAGAGCCCAAGTAAGAACTGGACATTGTCCAAGAACAGTTCTTACAACAGGGAACAAAACTGCTAATTTAGGAACATGCTTCTGTTTTATCAATCCCAATATCTGCTTTATAAAAATATGATTCCCCTCCTACCAAGCTGCTGACCAATATATTCTGTTTCTTTTCACTGAAACTTAGTAACATGCTGTGTTTTCACGTGGAGATGAAAATTGGAAAACAGGTATACAGGTTTCCTCTGTCATCTTGACAATCTGCTTTTTCCTTGTGATATTTTAATCCACTTTTCATACTTTCAACATTAATAACTCCTGACAATCTCTGCTTCACCCATGAAGATGATATCCTCACAAATGACCTTACGCTGTGTCTGAGGCTGGGAACACGAATTTATTTCCTTTTATCACTTTGTACTAAAAAGGAGGAAAATGAACCATTATAAAAAAGGGCTTTCCTCCCCTCCTTTTTAATTCTCCTTAGGAATAACAGTTTCTTTTCCTTTTATCTTTTCATTCTGAACTACAGGTACTGTCCTATTCTATCACTTGCTGATGCCTTTAAGCATAATATTTCAGCTCAAATGCATACCTTAAATCTATGAAGATTAATTAAAGTAGAACTTGCAGGCAGAATAAATTAAATAAAATGTGCAATAATACAATTCTTACACATTTTCTCTCTGTGCAAAAACATTAATATTCTGTGCCTGGAATTCCAATAAACAATTATATCCCACTAAAATGAAATATCTGTAGCTTCAATTTTTTCTTATTAAAATTTAAGATTTTTTGAATGACAGTATTCTAAGGGAAAAGGCAGAGGGAAAAGGCAGGCAGAGGATTCTCATTGAAATCTTAAAGAATTGTACCAATTACAAAAAATACTGGTTTTCTAGGACTGAAAAGTGGATTTCTTCCTTTACCCATAGACCAAAACAAAATGAACTGTGCAAAAAGCAATTCATGTTGTTTCACGCATACATTTCTGCTTTCAATGTGGTATTCTCAAGAGCAAGAAGTTTGTACACATCCTGGTCTCCACATGAAACATGATTAAGGATTTGAAATTCTGATAGACAGAGTTCTCCACAAGAAGCAAGGCTGAGCACACATACACATTCAAAATGGAACACTGAATATTCAGACACAGTCACCCGCCGTCATTCTTATTCATCGGTTGTTAAGCGTTCAGCATCACCTCCAACACCCTTGCTTATAGATGCTGAACCATGTGTTATAAACCTTTCCCAGTTCACCCAAAACAACAACAGAAGAGCATCTTGATTCAGAATAAAGGTCAATCACCATTAGAAATTCCTTAGATAAATAAACTGGGAAAATGAACTTTTGGACAACTGCTATTTCCATAGCATCAACCATCTAATCTGTGTGATAGGCAAAAGTTCAACAGGAATTAATTATTTGAGGAAGTAATATGGTTGCGTTAGTGCTGTGAATGGCATGCACTCACTAGATCAGGCAGCAGTCCCAAGGGATACGTCACTGTTCCCTCCCTCTTCCTCCAAATTATCTAAAGGGAAAGGAGTTTATGCATCACCCAGAATTCACTTTTCTTTTGAAAAACAAGGAAAGATAGAGAATACAAAACAAAAATAAGAAAAGCTTTCAAACTTGTTTTCCTTGTCACTTTTCTGCCTGAAGACTACTTAACTACCTTATCTAGCCCCCGCCTCCAAGCACTTCTGATTTTTTGTGTATTAACAGGGCGCATTCCAGATAAGGCACAGAGGCAAAGCAATTTACCCAGGCTGCCCTCAAGCCCATGGATTTCTCAATCTCCAGCCTAATACCAAAACCAACAGGCCATCCTCTGGCTTTGCGATAGCTCAGAACCCAGATGTTCAAATGCGCATTTCAATGTTCATTTTAAGTTTCACTTTAGCATAACTAGTGTTGTTTACAAGAGAACTCACCTTACGTGTGAGTGTGGGAAATCTGCTGCTGCCAAACTCTGTTGATGACAGCTCTCCAGAGTCCACTGACAGCACGGCCACGGGCAGCCAGAGATTCCCTGGTGGGTGTCAGTGCACAGTGTTCACCACCCTGCTGCCAAAGAGGGCCTGGCGTAGAGAAAGAAATCAGAAATACATCCTGGCCAAAGTGAAATCAGTGGCAAACACCGGTTCACTGGCAGGCCCCAGATTAAGCCTCACACCTGGAAGACCTTCCTTTTGACTAAAGACAGTACCTGTGGCAAGCTATTTTTTCAGTTTTGGGGTAGTAGTCTTTTCAAAGACCTGTGGAAGCAACTACTAATTCCAGATGATGTCACATTCAAAAAGTGAGCGAGCACACTTCTCATTCCTAGGATTTGAAACGGAACACATGGAAAATCATTTCCTCTTATTTTTTAATAAGAATTGCCTGCCCCTCAGCAGGTGAAAGGACACTGCCTGCAGGAGTCTTTTTGTTGGCTAAAAACTTGGTTTATATAATCAGCATGGTAATTAGTGAGCTCTTCGCTATTAAAAGGAACTCATTACTGCTATATTTTGCTGATTGATCCATACTCATGAAGCAATTTAAAAATGTAAAAAGCATTTTGTGAACCACTTAAAATAAAGTCTTTGATATGAATATTCAGAAAATATAACTGACAGTTGTCTTTGACTAAACTCTAATCTACAATTCTCTAGCAGTTCAAGAAATCTACATGGAACTGGGAAATGAAAATAATTACCTGAAGTCATACATATAGTTCTCTGCTACTGGTCAGATTTACTTTGCAAGGGATGGGGCCTGTTAGAGCAAGCCAATACTCACCTCAGATTCTGTGACATTCTCTGTGACTCTTGCAATCAGAGAAAGCGACACAAGTAGAGTCCCTGGAGCCCCCTGGATGACTCCACAACTCGCAGGAATACTGCTCTTTTCCCTGAGGGCTCCCGGGAGGTTTGCCATGTCCATGAAGTCCCATTAGTCACATGGAGAGACAGCGGCCTGAGGAGGAGTTTGAAAAGAAAATCACCTTTACTCAGAATTAATGATTAGCATGGATCTGAAACTGTTATACAGAATGAGTTACTTTCAGCTTTGAACTCTCTGCCAAGTTTTCTCAGGCTTCAAGAAGAACTGATAAATTATCCAACAATTTCTAATATTGAAATGCAAGAAGGAGGGAGAAGAATGGGGGACTGATGACAAGAGGGTGGACATATGTCAACTGTTCAAAGAATTTCCCTTATTCAGGGAAATCTCAAGTGAAATTCTGTCTCCAATGAAGTCAACATACAACTCAATGAGCTCAACCGTGCTGGTATTTCAGCCTTAATCTACTGCCTTGAACTTCATCCTTCAGGGCTTCTAATAAGCAGTCTGTTATCTTCTCCCTGACCAGCTCTGGTGCCACTTCACTTCCAGGCTAGCTGTGGCTCTGAGGTTGACCCTATTCTTTTAGGCATTTAAAAAAAAAAAAATCCAATCTGCTATTTACAGGCTCTCCTACAGCACCAAATCATTTTATAAACTGAAAGGACATCACTAGTAATTGAAATGGACACTTTTTGGACAGGAATCATAAGTAACTATGGTTGACTTAATTCACCTGCTTTTAAGGTAAAAAGCAAACTTCCTGAGAGCTGGGTCTGGCCCTTAAAATCATGCAGCATGGTCACACAGTGCTTAGGATAGGAAGGGAATATGGATTTCAGCTCAGACATTCAGGAGACTCGAGGTAGGTCACTGTCCTGGGAGGAATGAGGACAACCACATCACTCTTCGTGCCCTTCTGGGCACTTTCTGTGGACAAGTGATCTCCATGACTTATTCAGATAATTCTCATCCTATGCTCCCACAGACACACTCTCCTCCCAGCATTAATACCACTGACATGCTGTTTCAGAGCAATTCCTTTAAGATAACGAATTTCAATATTTAAAGGTCTATTTCCCCACTCTGTTCCTTCCCGTTTCCATGTTTTGAAGAGGAAAGGATTATACTATTTCAGCCTTTGCTCTTGTCTTTTTTAGTGCATTAAGGATTTTCAGGCTCTTTTTTCCTTCCACAAAAATAAGTGCTTATACCATTCATTTTGCTTTAAGAAATTTATTCTCACTTTCAAGCTGCGGAAGCAACTCTGACTGAATATTATTTTTATCTTTCATGGAGATGGGTGATTTATTTTTAATTGCTTCTTTAGGTCAGGATGCTGCTTACCAGTGTGCCTACATTTTCTGTGTTCATTAATTTAAACTTTTTTTTAAAAAGTAATGCATCAAATCATTTTTTCTCCTGGAAAGGGAAATCATGGTAGAGAGAGAGAGATCAATTATTAATCAGCATTAACTGAAAGTAAAAAAAAAAAGACAAGAAGCATCTTAAAGGCTCAAGTGCTCTTGAGTGAATGAATTTATACCAGATCATACTTTTCCAGCAGAAGCTCCCCCAGGAAATTAAAGTACAGGGAGATAGAGGTCTAAGTCCTCAGAGCTATGGAGGTCTTTTTTTTTTTTCCTTTTGCCTTGGAATAAAAATAAAACTCAACACTTAAAAAAGAGGAAAAAAGAAACCAAGGAAAATGGAAAAAGAATAACCTCCAAGATAACACAAAGATGTCCATGAAAACAAAGATCAAGGCCAGCTCTACCAAGTATTAAACACCAGTTAATCCAAATCCAGCTGTCCACCCCCTCAAAGTTAATAAAGAACTATATTCATAGATGTACAGGATCCTAAACCCAGCAGAATAACTTGTATCTTATAAAGATCTCAGCAGATGCAAGTAAATACAGCCTTTGTTATTTCCTGCATTTAAATTTAACACATATCACATACAAAATCCCTGGAAAACCCCTACTGTTTCTCACTCCTACATATTTATTACATGCATATAAAGGGAGAGCTCATAAACATCCATAAACCAATTTACAGTCTCTTCTGCTAAGAAACAGTGCATTGAAAAAAAGCCAGTGCAAAACTGCCTTGAAAAAGGTGTTCTCATATTCACTATGTTTTATGTAAAGCATAAAACTACCTTTTCACTCTAACTAATAACATTACTTGTGTCTTTTTATCCTGTATTGGGGAAAGTAAATTTGGATATAATACTATCACCCTGTCACTGAACTTTCTACCAGAGAATAAAGTCAGTGTACAAGTATGAGTTCATCCACTTCTATAAATAAAGTTAGTATAACAAATAACAACTGGAAATTAAACTCTCCTGACTGATTAATTCTCACTTGGCATAACTAATGTTCAAAACCAGATACACTCCCATCAGCAGACTCTTGAGTGGAGCCACCTGTGTGGCCCATGCAGGAGGCTCCCGCAGTGAAATCCCTGCCCCAGGCGGTGCCGCATGTGCAGAGCTGCGCCCAGCTACGGGCAGGCTGCTTCAGGCCAGGGTAAGGTTGCTTCAGGGTAAGGTTGACAGAACAGCCTATGCCTGATAGCAGACTGCAGCATGTCAGATACCCAAGGAAAGGGTGCACAACCTGTGCTGAAACTTTTCTTGAAGAAGATCATCTTTCAGCAGTAGAGCATCAAACCTAGAAATTCAGTAACGTCATCCTGGGATATGCTGCTGAGCACCAACCCTTTCCCATCACTTCTGCTTCCCCAAGATCTGTTTCAGATCAGATCCCTGGAAGCCAGTGAGTTATCCCCATCTATCTACCATTATTTCCTGATTTATTATATTCTTAAAACTGAAGTAGTGGGGTTTGCTTATTTGAACCAGGGTGACCCCATTTTAACAAGTTAATCAGAATTAATTTCCTCTCTCTTTTTGTCAAGTTCTTTTCCTGCCCTTCAAGAGCTTGCTCCTTGGACAGGCTTCTATGCAATAAGTTCCTTTATTTTCCTGACCATTTTAGTCAGTTTGATGCCATAAGAAGTTTTCAACTGGACAGATCTTATTTTCTTATTTTTCTAAGAAACCTGGTCAAGTATATTCTACATGAGCCATCATTTTATTCAAGTTTCTCACCACATCTTCTGACCCCCTCAAACTATCTTTTTTTGCCTGTTTTAACTGTCAATGTCTAGTAACAGAAAGGTCTATTCCTTAGAAAACATCACAAATGGACCTTCACTGCTATATGAACTAAGCGTCTGAATATAAACCGCTGTAGGAAACCCATGAGCTTAGGCCTGTGTGAATACTTCTGTGACCTGCTTATTACTACAGGACACACCATGGAAGAAAGGGGATACGGTAAGAAACTGAGATGAGAGTAACGTAGAAAGAGGAAACCATAAGCAACAACAGCATCATCGATCGGTGTAAGAAAAAGCAAAGCTGAGAGCATGTGAAATGCATTTTCCTGGAACCACTCTTTTCAAGAATTGAAAGCAGAGAGTGAGACCACAGACCAGAAGAGGAAAGTCACCTAAAGAGTCCTGCTTCTCTGGGAACAAGAAGCACATAATTCTTCTGAAGATGTTAGGGAGAAGTATGTTAGTACAGTTGATAAAAGGAGATTAAGAAAAAAGTCAGTAAATGAGTTTTTCATAAGTACACACGAAGGAAGCAACCAGAAAAAAACACTGAAAAAAAAAGTCTCATTGCTTAACTTGTGCCAGCGGTCTTGGATTTTTTAATTACTAATTTATTCATTACTCCAGACTAAAGTGACTTTTATTACCAAATAAGCCTGCACTGTCAGCAGAACTGACTTCCTCCTTTATCAAAGCGTTTTTATCGCATTGCCCTGACCTTGTGGCCAGAAGTCAATCTGAGTGTCAGAGCTGGCCCCAGGGCAGCTGACAAAGACAGCACTAATGTAATCACCAGGGGAGGGATTCCAGTACGGCACTGTGGTCAATTTTTCTGCAAAGACAAGAACCACACAGCATCTCCCAGTTCACACTTTTAAAAGCGTCTCTGTTTGTAATGTCCCCAGGGTGAAATTCTGAAAACATAACACAGCATTTTAGAAGCCCCACCTTTTCCCATATCCAATATCTTTGCACATACTTGCCACGTCTGGCAAAACATTGGCTAAAGTGAGCCTAGACAGAATACGAGACAACTCGTTTGCTCCAAAGCACTGTTTAACTTAAATTTAGAGAAGGAATAAACTATTGCTAGTCTTGCTACACTATGCTCATACTTTTCCTTACATGCTATTCTTGATACTAAAAAAGGTAGTGCTATTTTTTGAAGATTTTATATGGGAGGCACAAAGGTCCCCCACGTAAGTTAACGATGGACCTATCTGTTTGTATTAGAGGAACTGAGATCTTTAACCCTACGCTGCTTTCATCCTGGACTGCAAGCTGCCTGCCAACGTTTGCCTGCTCCTTTGGCACCTCTTTATATTCTTAATTGTCAGGACAGGTAGTAATATATTCCTTTGGAAAAATGACAGAGTTTGTACCACCTACTTTTTGAGAGACCCTTGCAACAGCAGCAACTCCTCTCCTTCTCCTATATAAAATTCATGAAAAATGGGCTCATGACCAATTACTAACATTTCTCTTCTATCGTATTCCCCATTTTACACAGCAAAGCAGCTTCCAAGTGCATCAGTCTTGTTTAAAGAAACCCAGCAACTTACAGGGAAAGGCTGAGTCACTGAATTAGTGATTACTTTTTGTCTCTTCAGACTTCAGTACACAAGTGAAAAATTCAGATTTCTTCTCTCCTCAGAAAGTATTTGGCTTCATCACAATGCCATGACACAATTTGTCACTGTTCAGCATAAGTGCAGCAACTAAACCTATTTCAAAAGAAAGAAAAATGAAAGAGACTGTAGCGGTATACAAAGAAAGGAGAACTAACATGAACGGAAAGCCAGTGCCAGGCCTCCGTGTTCTAGCTACTACAATTAGAATTTGATGCTAATAAGTCATGTCTCCATAAGACGCGCATAGTTACCACTGACAAAAATGCAGGCTCCAATAACACACAATAAAATTATATGAATGCGTGTACATAAACACTGCAAACTTCACACTTTTCACCTCCCTTCACAGATAATCCCACACTCACATTATTAAACTAATTTATATCCTTGGCTGGAGAAAAGCAAAAACCCTTCTGCAATTTTCCACTTCCTTTGAATGAGTTTTTAGTCACAATCTACTTTTTTATTTACATTAACACGCTTTGCTAAATTTATAAGGATATGTGTTTCAATAACTGAAATCAGTGTACTTCCTCTCAATTGCACTGTTCATTTCAGGTTAGTTATTCATTTAACTGAATGAGAATTCTGCAGAAGCTTGTGACAACCAAGATTATCATCTGACCCCCTGAGATGACCCACAGACACCCACTCAATGAACCACATTGAAAGCTGAGTTTGGCAAACTGAGAAAAATATTTGTGTCTTCAGTGACGTAGGAGACTTCCATGGGCACGCAGTGGCTTTGTACAATAAAATCAGTATTTCCTGTAACTACTGAAAAACTCAAGTGTCCTGGTAGCCCACTGACCTATTCAACAGGCACACTGCACCGCTACACTCTGATCACCCACCACGTACCTAGATGATCTTCCTCCTTGTGTCACTTCCTATGATAGGTCTATAATTTGTGGTAGAAACATTTGATACAAATTGCAAAATGACCCTGTATGACCTTGTATTTCATACTACTAAATTTAATCCCAGTCTTTAGAGTTTTCTAATTCTTTCCGTATTATATTCCGATTTTTTTCACTCAGTAGAGAATGCTTTGTAAGTGTGTCTCAGCAGATTTCATTAGTATATGTCTACTTCTTGTGCTGAGGGTCACTAAAAACATGAAAATATGAAGTATAACTAATCTGAAAACTTGGAGGAACTCCACAGAGAATCATTAGGAACAGCCTTAGTAGCATGATTATTCCCCTAATTATGCAGAAAAAGACAAGAAAAGGCTCTTATTTATCATTTCTACATAGAAGGACAGAAAATAAAGGCATCACATAAAAACCAAGCAGATGATAAAAAACCCCAAACTTTTGCATTATAGGCAAGTTTCCAGAAGCTACTGTTGAAGCAGGTGCTTAGTAATAGTCCCAAGAACATTTAGATGATTAAGACCACAGTGCACAATTAGCTCAATTCAGCTACACGTTATGCGCATATTGTTCCCGATTCCCTCAGGCCACGGAGATCAATACCGCAGCTTGAAACCAAGGGCAGCTTTTTTTTCTCAGCATGATATTTTTAAACTAGATGCTCCTTACAGTAACACAGACCTGCAGCTGAAACCAGGGGAGATACACCTATTGCAAACCAGTGACAGTTCACTCTGGAATCAAGTCCTACAATCCATCTTCAGCGTTCAGATGAGGCAAGGCTACAGGCACACCTATTCTAAGGGGGAGGAAAGGGGAAAAAGTCATGACAGGGGCACTTTCATTGCATTAGCCCTTAATGGCACGGCTTTTTATTGCCAACAGCTCCAAGCATTACAAAAAGCTCTTACTTCACTGTTATCTGCTCCATGCTGGTTGTAAGCTGGTTAGAAGCCAAGGTCCAGCAGCCTCACATCAGGGAAAAGCTTATAAAAGAGTCTAATGACAATCAGGATCTGTATTATACACCATGGAACGGAGAAAAAAGTTACTGCGTTTGTCACTCTTTTTATGTTGCCCTTCTTATTCCACCTCTTCACCCAGGGCCAGTTTCACAGGGGAATATATACGCATATATAGTAGCAGGTGAGATGGTTTTGGCCCTGCATCAAGCAGCGTGCTTCGCCGTGGTGCTTCTGTTCCCTTTCCCTGCTTCTGCTTGTTGTAGTCCTACAAAGGTCTTGGATCTCGCTAATCAGTAATTTAAAGCCCTTTGAAATGTTACAAATGCCCTATTTTTGTAACATTTGTGCTTAACTGCGCGGCTATAAGAGATGACAGAGAGTGAATTGTTCCAGCACGTACAGCTAAAGCTTGAGGAAACACCTGGGTTTTGAGCAGTAGAAGCCCTGGCGGTGCCATCCAGCAGATGGAGAAGAGGCAGTCGCTCCCCACCTCTTTCTGCATACAGTGCTAGGGGGGATTTCTTCCTCACCCCACACAATCACAGTCATCTGGGCATCGGACATGAGATGGAGTTCTTTAGATAGATTAACTGTAATAAATACGTAGGCAAAACAAAGGACGCTAGGACTCTCCTTTGTAAAGCTTTTCAATTTTTAGTGAAAGGTGGTCACAAAGTTGAAAACAATTTGGTATCATAAAAAGCAAAGAATATGCAGTGGTGGAGGCCAGCTGTGAGTCCAACAGAGGTAAACGTACAGGGATTTTTTTTTAGGAAACATCAAGAAAGCAAGAGAAAGGTAGAAAATACTTTTGCTCAGACTGATGTTTGTACTAGTTGTCCTTGATGATGCCCCAGGCTACTTCCTTTAGCCTTCCGTGGCTCCCTTGTCAGCAGCCTCTGATGCTGCCCCAGGCAGTTACCATCCAGCCCTTGGCTTCTGCGTGCTTGCACACCTTTTGTTGCCATTTCTGATTTGTGTGTTCAGATCTTACCCGTTTCACATATGCATGACTCTTTTTGTCCATCCGGGCAATTATGTAAATCTTCGATGAAATCTTAAGCTTGTTCTTTTTATTTAATTCACTTCAAAGATTTTCTTTCCTCTCTAGAATAGACTCAAAATCCCATTTTTCCTGCCCAGTGGAATGTCTCATGTGCTTTGATTTTTCTATTTGTTTTTTTGGTTGAGGAGAAGAAATACACTTTCTTTGTATTTATCTTATTTTATACTCAAAACATTGAGATCGTGTCTGCCAGAAGCAGATATACCATGCCCTTCTGCTCAAGGCAACATATCTTGGCCTTATCAAGCAGGGGTGTAAGAGATTTAGAATAAGGCAGCTGTTAAAGCTGTGAACACCTGCCTGTAACTCCTGCTTTAACAGAAGGAGGAGCAATAATCTGCCCTCACATTTCTTCTTTGCTCAAGATAACTTCCTTGACTGGAAAAAGGTGAGTTTAGATTAGACTGTAGCAGCGAGGTGTCGTCATTTCAACTAATTTGGGGAGTGGGAAAGGAATGTTAGACTAACTAAATGTTAGTAATTTTTTTCTTGTTTTTACTATCCATTTCTGATCCTCACTTTTCATATACATTCCTTTTGATCACATCTTTTGACTTTTCAAAGTGATAGGCTGTCCGCATTTTGCCTGTATCTGGGGCTGAACTACAGCAGTTTCTCTATCACCCAGTGACCGACCCCTCCACAGCAGGGGAGGGCTGGGAAAAGGAGAGGAGACCCACAGGCTAGAACAAAAACAGACTTAAAGAAACAGCCAAACTAACACCAAAATGAAGTCTACAGAGTTGTACTCAGCCCAGGGAGCGTGTGGAGATCACGATACAGGGGAAAGCAGTCCTCGGGAGCAGCAAGAGGAGCAGGTTCAGCA
>NW_010409018.1:28007-28631 GCF_000710305.1 Buceros rhinoceros silvestris
AGCAGGAGCCTGAGCAGGAGGAACCCCACTCAGCCAAGGGGGAAACACGGGAGGGATCTTTTGGCCAGGAATAGGGTATAAAACTCCATGTATTGTTTCGACAAATTGTGCCTACTAACCTAGACTCCCGCTCTTGCAAGAACGCGATAAAACCAAGTGCTTCATTGTGGAGTCTGACCTGAGCCTCTGGTGAGGCTTTCGCTCGTTTCTCACGCTTCCAGTGTGGGCTGGGAAATACTTGCTTGGTGTTGATGCTTGGGAATGTAAGAAACACCGACAAGCTGGAATATGTTTAGCCATTTCAAAATCAAAATCACTCTTTTCTTGGACTTTGATAACAAAATGTGGTGCCTTTTTTGCTGAAGTATTTTAGGTTTTTAATTATTTTCTAACCGTGCTGTAATTTAAAAATTTTTTTGTCTTAAAAAAAATTACAACCACGTTTTCCAAAAAAATTCACAGCTACCTCACTTCGTCCAAAGTCTCTAGAAGCACCAAGCGCATTTTGCCAAACACTCCGGGAAGAGCACCCAGTCACAAAAACACCTCACATCGGGGCTGCGGCCACACCTGCCCCATCCCAAACAGCTACGCGGGGTCACCAAGTCCAGACTGATGGCGCTG
>NW_010409019.1:0-12009 GCF_000710305.1 Buceros rhinoceros silvestris
CTGGGTATCATCTGCAATCTTGCTGAGAGTGGACTCAATCCCACTGTCCACGTCACTGATGAACAAATCAAACAGCACAGGTCTCATTACAGAGTCCTGAGGGACACCACTTGTCACTGATTTCCTTCTGGACGTCAAGCCTTTATGCTCTGGATGTGAACATACAACCAACCCCTTATCCCTCAAACAGTCCACCCATCAAATCCTTATCTCTCCAATTTAGACAGAAGGATGTTGTGGGGGACTGTGTCAAATGCCTTACAGAAGTCCAGATAGATCTGACATCCGCAGCTCTTTTCTTGTCCATGGACACAGTCATTTTGTGATACAAGGCCATTAGGTTGGTCAGGCAGGACTTGCCTTTGGTAAAGGCACGATGACTGTCTCAAATCACATCCTTGTCCTCCATGTGCCGTAGCATAGCTTCTAGGAGGATCTGTTCCAAGGTCTTCCCAGGTGCTGAGGCGAGGCGCCTTTGGTAAAGCCATGGTGGCTGTCTTGAATCACCTCTCTGTCTTCCATGTGCCTTGGCATAACTTCCAGGAGTAGCAGTTCCATGATCTTCCCAGTCACTGAGTTGAGATTGACAGGTCAATAGTTCCACAGTTCCTCTTTTCTACCCTTTTGAAAAATAAATAAACAATAAAGGACTTCAGATTTAAGATTCAGCACTTCTTACTATTTCTATCACAAGTTGTATGAAAAACAGGAAGAAAAGTTTTTCCTTTTTTGGGGGGTTTGTGTTCCTAGGAACTTAATTCTGTAACTCAGTATGTTTAGTTGCAACCATATTTAACTTTTAACATTATTTAACTTCTAGAGACCAATCTTAAATATTGTGAATTTTTTTTCTGAAGATACTGATACATTTTCTAATATTATTGCTTGGGGACATAGTGTGTCAGAGATAAACAGATCAATACTGAAAAAATAAGAGTATATATGACTTGTGAAGTTCCCAAATTGTAATACCACCCTGTATGTCAGACATTTTATTTAAGATAGCCATTTTATTTCAGGCTTATTCAGAAATTAATTTTCTCCAAGTATTATAGCACTGAGACATTCCATAGGTAAACATATAATATAGATAATCATTAATGGCAACTTTTAATCATACCTTTGATTCTCTTCTCTCCTCAAAAACCTTCCTTCTGGAACAATATTTCTGGTCTCACCCTAAAGAACAAGGAAAAACAAATATCTCTGCTTGAGTTACCACAGCACAACAAATTCTGATTCAAAACAATGTATGTGAGAAGACAGACAATGAACTAGTCTGATTTTGTGGTGTTGACTGAGATCTAGAATCCATTTTAGTTAAATAATAGTTTTACTGCAATCATTTTACAATGACATATAAATGCAATTAAAAGCAAAAAGATGTGTAGTCACATTTGCATCTACCTTTAAAGATATTGTTAAACAGAGGTTTAAAACTGTAAGTGTTCTCATTCAGATTTTATATTTGATTCTCACATTCAAAAAAAGTAAGTAGCAATTACTAAACTCTCTAGAATTGAGAAAAAAGTATTCTGCATCCAGAAAGTTTTAACAAAATTATACCCCAGCTGTATCAGTCCAGATGGATTAATAGAAAGGGTATTTCAGATATTGCAGACTTAAGTGTCCAGGACACCCAGTATGCAATTTCTAAAATGGGGGCTCATTTTTTCAAGAGATAACCCGCTCCTCACTCCAAAGCAAGACTAAATTTTTTCATGATATATTGAAAGTAAAAACCTACCAAGACACAGATTCAAAGGTGCAGCGAGGATCTTAAATGTTACTAAAATCAAAGTGGTTTAGGCTTCTCGATGGTAAACCCTAAACTTAAAAAAAAAAAGTTAAGAAATTCTCAAAGTTACAGATTAATTGTACCTTTATCTTTCCTCCTTTTGGCTGGACATGAAAACATGTTTATTAAGGACCAGTAAATAAAATCAAATCTCTTGAGGTATCTTGGCATACATGTGCCTGAAGAGTTCACAGGAGATCACAGAAACTTGTAAGTCCATCGCTGAACTCGCTGAATTTTGAAACCATTCAAAAGTCATTCCAGGCCAAAATCAAAGAAAAAATTTAGGCCCCTATAATATCTTGTTTCCATCATTAGAACATTGCTTCTGCTCCTTAATCATTTTATGAACATAAAGGAGGCAAGACAGAGCTGTAGCAGGCCTCCGCTACACTCAGATATGTGAGGAAACACTCCGGCTAGTCTTCTCCCAAAATTCTCAAGACAGCCTGATTTATTACCTTATCTGTGTCACTTTTCTGACTCCCTTTCTCTTCCTACCCTTTTTCTGTCCCTTCTAGATGGCTTCGAACCAGTGACAATAAATGATCTTCTGTTACGTGCTGAAAGCCAAGCAACTCTGCAATTGTTAGGGGCTTCAAAGCTTTAGAGTGAAAGGTAGTAACAGTAAGATGGTTTACAGATCACACTAATATTTTACCTAACGATATCTGTTACTGGGGCCCAGCAAGCTGTTACTGACACATTGCTATTAACAGTAACATGTTCATCATGGCTTGGCTTCGCGGACGAAGATTTGGGAAGGGCTTTACCCACGCTTACTGCAAGCGCGCTGATGGCTGAAAAGGCCAATGCGGGATAGGCAAGACCGGTTGCAAAGAGCACAGCAGAAGGTCTCCTTGGGTGGTACAGTCAAGGCACGGTTCTTTCTGCGCTGTCTTTTCTTCTCGAGACTGATTCTACGCGTGCTCTCAAAGGAGGCAGCAGCGTTATGTATGGTGTGTCTCCAAATCTCCCGACTGGAGGCCAGGGTGGACCACTGAGGGTGGTCAATATGGCCTAGGCTGAGGTATTGTTTCAGGGAGTCCTTATATCTCCTCTTTGGAGCTCTTCTCTTGCGGCAGCCAGTGGCGAGTTCACCGTAGAACACAATCTTAGGGAGCCGGTGATCCACCATCATATACTGAACTAAAATACCAAAATACCTTCCTTTGGCTGCTTAGTGATGCTTGGTACAATGAAGGAAAAGAGAGTTAGAGAGTAATTGGTAGTTTGGTGTTTGAAAACAAGCAACTAGCTTCTGGTTACATAAGATGTAAGCCAAGCCATCATGATGTATGAAAACACAAGACGGAACAGTATTTTGGAAGAAATATCGAAAGACTAAGCTGGTATGAAACATCTCGGCAAGTCTGCAGAATTAGAGAGCAAGACAATCACACAGTAAAACAAAACATGACAAATTCATATTAAAAGCCACGGATCATAACCCAAGTTCCATCAGTTTCATTTGCTTTATCTCCATTGCATAGAACTCACTAATTACAGTTCCAATAACTGAGCCATAGTCCTTTGTTTCTGAGCAGAAATGATCTAAATTTAAACCAGAAAGGTAAGGACACCAAGGTTTTCATTAAATCGAAAAGCCAGGCATTATCAGATGATTTTTTTGTTAAAGAGAAGGGTAGAAAGGAGGAGAAAGCAACCTCTGCATCAACCCGTGCTGGCACAAGGGGCTGAAACCAGTTCTCCTCATGCATTCAGATGACCTAGACATTCAAAAGTCTGTCAGAAGATAGGCCCAGATAATGAGGTAGTTTCAGCTAATATTAGATCTCCACTACCTGAGATATCAGGAAACTAGAATAAAGGATATCAGGACACTGGAATAAAGACATCTAGAACTTTACCTTGGAATAAGGTGAAAACAATAACCCCCCAAAAATACAAAAGTTGAAAAGTTACTACCTCTTATATCCTGGAATGTCCAACAGATAAATATTGCAAGGACTTATTTTCTCTGAAATAATGCTAAAACCAGTATTAAGAGCAAGTCTTTTTACAACAAAATTCTTGGCCTAAACCAGGATGATTTCTTTTTTTTTTTACTATGATGAGGATTTCTCTTTTTTTTTTTTGACTACATGGATCCTGTATGTTGAGCATCATAAGGAATTTTAACTCTTGCATGAACTTCTCATAAACACCATTGGACAAGTAATAAGCTGAACTTCTGGTAGATCAATGAGCAAGTTAAGCTAAAATTAAGTTTTCAGACTCTTAAAATTCGTAGGGTTTGATTCCTTAAGCTTTGTATTTAGGAACACTGCTTTTCCATTTACTTTTAAACTACAGCAGTCATAGCTAGAAGCCCTATCTTTTCCTGTTTATCTCATTTCCCCATGCTGCCATTTCTAATGACTTCATTTAAAAGAATACAGTCGCTGAAAGACAGTGAAGATGAACAGGATATAGGAGACCTAAAAAAAAAAAAATAAAAGAGGAAGGGGAAAAAGAAGAGAGCAAGTAGTGGTTTATTTCTGATAACTAGAGCTTTCCCTGTGAGTAAGTAATCAGTGAACCAAATATACAGTAGAGAAAAAAGGTGAAACAAAAGACAAGAAAAAGAGAAGAAAGAAGAGAGAGGCAAGGAGGAATGCATACCACCTCCAACAGCCTTGATTTTTCACCAGTACAAGATATTACAAAAGTAATTGACTTTATAGATTGGCAGCTGCTGCTCTTTTGAAAATAATAGGCAAAGAGCATAATATTACTCTGGTTTATCCATGACATTAATTAACCATTCAGCTCTGCATCGGCCATGATGTTTCACTACCCTTGAATAGTGTAATAAATATACATTCTTAGTTCATTATGAAGGGTAAAAGTGAAGCATAGAGTCCATGACATAACAAATCATTTTGTAAGCAATTCCACTTCATCCAAATGTTTTACAGTAGCTGAAAGCCAGCGAAGCATAAAGGGCTTTTATAAGACCATCTCAATCTCCACCACAGGCAAATGGCTTCAGAAAGCACGTCTATGCACAAGAGTTTCTTTTCCTTTCCAAATCAATTCAGCACAAGTTAGTGAAGAAATATGGCTGTGGGAGGCAATGGGATCCATACTTCAGTGTAGAAGGGGACTGAAAGTCTAAAGAATGGATCTAGTATGAAGCCTACTAATTTAATGATAAATATTTTTACTATCTATCATCAGCATTCATCAATATTCCGTAAGTATGGAAGCTTTCCTCTTCAGGTGCCAATTTAGGGGATAGAACATAGTTTGAATGAGGTTCTACTGCATTGGCAACAGAACGAAAGGTACATTATATCCTAGGATCCAAACGATCATGTTTCTGAAAATACACAAACTTATAGAAGTCCATACCAGCAGATGAACACTTACAGTACTTTAGTACATTTAATGTACAAATGTTACATCTTCATTGAAAGGAATTTCAACAGGTCTAATGTACACCAGGTGAGGATTTAGCCAACTGTCAAAACTACATAACATAAAGTAATTTTAAGAAATTTTCCATTTTAACATGTGATTGCAAAACTGTTTTGAACAGTTAATCAACCTAAGTGTCATCCTGCAAAATCTTATTTGCAAATGTACTTGTGTTAGCAAGAGTTATCATATCTCTCCTTACCATTGACCACAGTAGGGTCCATTTCAAAATGATATTGCTATTATCTGATAGCAATATGTTGATGGTTCTATGAGGATTTTTTATCATTCAGCTACCATGATAAGTCCTTGCCTAAGGAGCTGAGGTAATACTGAGAAAACATCCAGACTCGGTCCAGATTTCAGAAAAATCAATGCTTTCAAATTATTTTTAAGTGCAGCAACTAGGAAGCCTGTAAAATATTTACGAGAAAGCAAATCACAGCTATAGCAGTTCTAGTCTGTGACTGCAACATATGGTTTATGAATTTAAACAGGTGTGGGACAACAGGTGGTCACAGCCATTCAAGAACATAGCTGGAATATACCACGAGGGGATTAAAAAAAAAAAAAAAAAAAAAAAAAAAAAAAGATTAAGTAGCTCAGTTAGCTTCTAAAGCAACCTGCAGGCTTAATGACAGAAATCACAGCTCTCCACTGGGGCAAGTCAGAGACCTTGTGATGTTGTTACATACTAGCTTCCTAGAACAAGTTTATGATGGCTGGCTTCTGTCATTACTCTATTTCCTTGCCTTAACTAAGTTTTTGTCAGAAATGGATACTAGCTTGAGAAAAAATTAGTATTTCTCTGTTATAACTTTCAAAGTTAAACTGATTGGTAAGGAACAAATGATACAGAGGCACAGCTGGCTGACTTCATTCAGATGAATCTGGTTCTTTTGTTGACTGGGTTTTAGACTCTGTAGTAGATGTTGCCCTGCAATAATATTACCCTTGGCGCAACGCTTCTTCTGTGTTGAATTTACACTTCAGTCATTTTGCTTCAGTTGTACAAAATCTGCAATATATCTAGAACAAACTCACATGCAAGGAACTAACACATGACTAGTGCAACTCTCACATCGCTTGAGTACTCAAGTACATCTTAAAAGATCATCAATCTTGTACTTTCCTCCTGTGTAAGGATGAGTTTCATCAGTCAGTATATTTCTAATATTAAATACTGAGCATATCATAGATCTTCAATAAAAGTGTCAATGTCCATAAATTATACGGAAGGTTCAGTAGTTGCCCCTTGGATCACAAAAAACTATCACTTCTGAAACCAGAACATTCATGCACTTTGACAGTGAAGTACAGTAAATAAAATAAGCTCAACTTCAAATATGCCTGGAGTCTGCATTTCTTTTCTAAATCATCAGCAACTGTTAGTCTCACTCTGGGAGCAGCTGAATTCCTACAACCACAGAAAGGCAGAAGGCTGAAGTCATTTGTGCTTTCTTAAATGTAGTGGACTTATGCATTAACATGTATGTGTTCTACTAAAATTGATAATTTTATTTTTAATATTCCCAAACCACAATAATTTAGAATAAAATTAACTTGTTTTAACCTCTGCTTGAGACTAAATTCCTTTTGGTGCTTGTGTACTAAAAAGCTATTTGCAGCAACATAGGAACTACACACCGGATCAAACCAATTGTCCATCTAGATGGTGTATTAAGTGTACTTATCAAGTCTCACAGTTTTCCTCTGAAATTTCTGATTAAAAAACTTCCTGTTTATTTTTAATCTTGCAGACAAGAATCAAACCAGATCATTAATTCCAGGGAGCAATTCACCAGATGTGCTTCAATGTCTTTCCTATGGATCTCAGAAATGCTGAAAGTGTGGTGCCTAAATGGTATATTTAATATGTTTTTACTAAATTGTGCTGTCACATGCAGTCAAGAATCAGTATTCTGCACCAAATTCATCCCAGCAACACTCCACAGAAGCCAGTGGAGTTGCACTAAGGATAAAAGTGGCCAGCTATGCTTGCTATTTCTGCTTTTTTCCTATTCATCTACATTAAAGGAAAAATAAAATAGATAAACACCCATTACTTTTGTTACTCCTAAAGCAGGTCAGCTAAAATTACTTTAAGAGTTTTTTTACCGGGCAGACACAGTACTGTAGCTGGAAATTTACAGTTAAATCTTTTTTCTTCAGTAAACTTTTTTTAAAAATTTGATTTACAGGAAATTATTTTTTGAGGGTGCTTGCACATGTAATTAAATTCCATTAAAGTTAATGAGATTTAAGCAGTGTTTAAAGTTAAGGATATGTTTAAGTACTTCCCTGAATTAGTCCTATAACTGTCAAACAGTGTATATATATCAGTAAGCATCCTAGGTAACGTGTTTTTAGGACTTCAAGACTGACTCACATGGGACAGCATCTTTACAAAGAGTGTATTGCTGAAGGAAAATATCTAAATAAAACTATGAGATTATAGTTTATTTTCTTGGGCTGGTCTTGGTTTTGTGGTGTTTTTCAGGATCAGTTTTATGGAAAAATGCCTGAGAGTAATTTTTAAAGCTACATTAGTTTCTAATCTATCAAAAATATTTTCAATCTTTAATCTCTTGCAGGAGCTTCACTTAATCCTATGCATGTAACGTATATCAGATTGAAGAAGGCATATCAGTTGGTCCTTTGTCTAAACCACTTACAAGAAGCTCAATACTCAAGGGTTCACATCTGTTGGAAGAACAGCTGCCTAGAGCATTATAAGGTAGTCTGTGATTTAAAACATCTTCAACTGTATTTTACATAAACAAATCATTATTTGCTTATCATATGCCAGTAAGTCTATTACCCCATTTCCAGAAAATTTTGTTGTTTAGCCATCAAATGAATGTATTTATGAAAGTAGAGAAATGCTGTACCCAAAGGAAGACCTGTCACTGTCATAAAAATTAACAAGAAATTACATGGGAAAAGGAGTTTGCTTTGGTGCATTTGCCATTTACTCACTTTCATCACAAAAAAAAAAAAAAAGGTAAAATTAACCTGTGTCCTGGTTTGAGCTAAAACTTCCTTATTTTGGGTAATGGACAAATAGAATTATTCCGTGCAAATACAATAATTCCGCATTTAATTGGTTAAGGGGGTCAGGTGAAATGTTACGTTGGGAGCCTTTAAAAGCAGCAGGCCGGGGGAGTGTTCTCTCTCTTGGTTTCCGGACAGCTGCACGAAGGTGACCTGCCACCAACCTGCTGGCTGACGTCCAGGCCTGACCAGGCCCGACTAGGCCGAACCCAGACCGAGACCTGAGGGCCTGCATCGGATCACAGACTCTGAACTGTTCTGCCATGCGTCCTGTCTCGCCTGAATCGGGTGAGAATATTCAAATTCCCTGTGGTTTCGTGCCAAGAGCTTCCCTGCTATTAAATCGGCTGCGAGCGCAGGGTTTCTCCCCCCTCTTCTCCATCTCGCCACGAGAAGAATTCTGCTCCCTGCCCGAAGCAGCCTCAAAGGCCTTCACTCCCACCTTGCCGCTGAGCGTCTGCCAAGAGCACTGACCTTGAACAAGACTGTTAAGAGCTTTGGTTATCTAAGTCCTCTCTTCTTCGTTTTTTTTCCCTTTTTCTCAGTTTGTGCCTATATATATATAATAGTGTATAGTTGTGTGGTTTTATTGTTTATTAAAAGTTTGTTTCAGTTTTCCCAAATGCAGACCGAGGTGTGAATTTCTTATTTTTTTTCCCCTTAAACCCCTTCTGTCTCTAGCAAGACAAAGGGGATTCGTTAAGGAATTCGAGGAGTTGTTACCTCAGTCCCTCGACCCTTAACAACCTGGTCTTTAAAATTTATAGGTGGACAACAGCAATTTTATTAGATATTTAAGCATTCAGCGTTTCAGTCACAACTTATTTCACTGACGTTATGGTCTTTCCACCTGAGACACTGATACCTCTAATAGTGAAACAGGGAGACTTGCAATAGCTATAGGCAATGATATGCTGCCCCTGCAAGTACTTTATCAATGTGCAGCTGGATGGTTTTGGATGTGGTTTATATAAGCATGACAATGTTCTTCATTGATGTTACCAATCTATTTTTAAACTATGACATGCATTCACATTGAATGTGAAACAAAGTAAAACCAGGAGCTCAACACATGTCTAGTATTCATTTAACATACAGCTGTGAATTAAAAGGAAGGCAACTTTGTCATACATAAGCTACTTGAACTGCACAGAGATGGTTGTAAATGAACCCAAAGAGCCTAATCATAATTATGTCCCAATCTGTTTTAGAAGATGAGTCTGTTTTCTTTTCACATGCTGGGAGGAAATTGATCTATCTATTCTTGTTCTCCTAGACAGGAGACTATACAAAGGGCTCAAATGAGATCAGACTTTACTTTGAACAGCTTGGCAAGTTACAGAGAATCTGCAGAAGTTATTCATTCAGTGTTGGTTTCAAGTATCAACTATCACTTTTAGGATTTTCATCCTCAGGTACAGGGTAAAACTCAGTTTGTGGAGGAGGGTCTGCGTAAAATCTGTAGAGTTTAACTCACACCATTTGCTTTGCAAGCTACTATAAGAGCAACCCTCACGCTAATTATTTAAATGTACAAATATGACCCCCCCAAAAAAGCTGTTGTATAACTATATCCTACAGAAATTAAAATTTCAGGATACTGCTGTTGAGGAAGCTCACAGTAGTAAGCATAAATGAGCTAACTAAAGCAAGAGATTATCCTAATTAAATAAAACGATCACAAATCATGAAAGCAGCAGACATTCTTTGTTTCGGAGCATTCTAAGCCTATGTATATGTGCCTGTATGTACGAATATGTGTGTGCCTGCATATACAACAATACAAGAGGAAAGGTCTCTGACAACTTACACTACATTCTGCTAATATTGCAAGTTTGGATAGTGCCTTAAGTTGTTTTTTAATTGAGTTCTTTTATTTGTACATGAACAGAATTAAAAAAAAAATCCCTGAGGACTGCACATTTTGATACTGGGTGATTTTGTTCAACCACGTCATTTTAATTTATATTAAAGGAGACCTTGTTAGAAGTAGGCTATAGTTGCTTAAGCTTTAAATGTCAAGTAGGGTTGGGGAGGGGGGTGATGTTCAGTTAATGTAAAAAACAGCTTCTTAAGTAGAATTAAAGAGCATAATTTGTCAGATAGGCTATTTAAGTAACATGGAGTATCCTTTTCAGCTCACAGCCTATTAAGGAAGAACAAAAAAAAAAAGAAAAACCTCCGCAAACCTCAATTACCAATTTCATTTCTGGACAGTACAACAAGCCTCTAAGAGGCTATTCTGTAAGAGACTGAAAATTCTATGTTCTGACCTGTATTGTGACTCCATAGAGTAAGAAAATGGAAAATAAAAAGAGGAAATTATTTGGAACAATAAAAAGGAAGACCTGTATTGCAATTAAAAGAGTCATGCAGTTGTTTAACTGATTTTGGTTTTCTAAAGTTGGATACTTGATTACAATAGTAAGTATAATTTACAGCAAAGAAGGGATAAACTTGAAACCCCACTGAGTAAGAATTCTTTGTGCGTCAGTCCAATCCTTTTTCTTACTTTTCTCTTAATTAGAATGATAAATTTGCACAGAAAGGTTAAATATGAACAACAACAATAATAATAAAATCTCATTACAGAACAAATTTTAGCCCAAGGATCTCAAAATGCTGTAGAAAGGGAGGTATTTTGATCCAATATATAGCATGGCTAAGAATAAAACCTGTCTCCCAAGTCTTCTTTCACTGCTCCGTCTTTCCTCTCCCTCTCACATTTCTTCCCAGCTGCTGGAGGAAAAGTAACATGACTGGAATATTTAGTCAAAAGCAAAAAGGAAAATTTCAATACGTATATGTGCAGAGTGGATTTCCCATATTTGTTTCACAGGTGGAAATCTGCCTGCAATGTGTAGTCCATATTTAGTGAGTTTGATTTGTCCAAGGTGCATCTCAGTCACTACACATAGTCTTTTTCCATTGATCTGTCCATATAAACTCAGGCGTAGCTATAAGGTCACCTAAATGACTTCAGGCTATTTAGATATCTCAAGACAAGTGCTCAGTGTTTTCAGATTCTAGCTGGATAAGACTTCTCAATGAGAAAAAGTAGAATATATAGATAAACATAGGTATATGGTAACTATGTGAAATGCAACCATTTTCACTTATGGGAGTTTAACAACCTTCCTATGCATGACTGTAATTTACAAGCCTCAAAACTCAGTTGTTAGAACCTGGAGGAAAGTTGGGATGAATATATTTCGGGTTTTTGTTTTGCCAATCATGTTCACTAGTATTCTTCTCATGACCTCTTATGTCCACAACGAAAGCAAACATCCAAACTTAAGCATTATAATGACAGCTTAAAAAAATTTCTAGCAGTAAGTTTAACTAAATATTAGTTTAAATTAACATTTTAAACAACAATTGCATCCAAAAGGGGGTGAAGCCTCCCATGTACCTTAATTTTTTTTGGTTTAACACCCATAGTCCAAACACTTTACAGAGTTTTCAAGGTTCCTTTGCACCATCCTCAGGTATCCCCTCCATGCTCAGCCCCAGGAGCCTCATGCATTCCAGCCTCTTCATTTAGCCTTTTTAACTCCCAGTTGCCTTGTGTTGAGGGAGGAAGAATAAAAAGGCTTGGTCAGGATATTAAAACTTTTCTGCTTGGCTGCTTTAGAGATAGTTAGAGCAGTTTCCTTCTTTTAGTCTTTCTGCTAACCTCTGGATGGATGCTCTCCTTCATCCCCAGGTGTCTGCAAGGAGCATTCCTCCTTTCT
>NW_010409019.1:12150-12670 GCF_000710305.1 Buceros rhinoceros silvestris
CCGCTATAAAGTGTGACAGAAATCCATTTTTCAGTTTTCATGGAGCAGAAGGAGTCACTGGCTGACATGTATCTCGTTATTTCTGAGCTCAGATTCCCAGTTGAATGAATGGCAATAACTCCTCGAATTCCTTAACGATCCCTTCTGTCTCGCTAGAGACAGAAGGAGTTTAAAGGGGAAAGAAGAAATTCCCACCTCGGTCTGCATTCGGGAAACTGAAACAAACTTTTAATAAACAATAAAACCACACAACTATACACTATTATATATATATATAGGCACAAACCGAGAAAGGGGAAAAAAAACGAAGAAGAGAGGACTTAGATAACCACAGTTCTTAACAGTCTTGTTCAAGGTCGGTGCTCTTGGCAGGCACACAGCAGCGAGGTGGGAGTGAAGACTCTGCAGCTGCTTTCAGGCAGAGAAAGTAGAATCCTTCTCGTGGCGAGACGGAGGGGAAGAAACCCCGCGCGCAGCACGATTTAACAACAGGAAAGCTCTCGGCACGAAACGACAGGGA
>NW_010409020.1:0-410 GCF_000710305.1 Buceros rhinoceros silvestris
TCCAGTTTGCCCTGGAAGGAAAGAAAAGGTCCCAACACCTTTGCATAAAGCTCTTAACTCTGCCAGGAGCCTGAGCAAACTGCTGGTGTGGACGTGCCCTGCTGGTGAGGTTCAGACACCCGTCCCCCGGGTGATGCTTCAACCATGGCTTGAGCCCCTGGCACAGCCAGGATCTCTCTCCACATTCCTCCTCCTCCACTACAGCGTATTTATGCAATTTAGACTGCGGGCTACTCTCCCACCTGGAGCGGCTGTGGGATCCCGGGCACTGGGCTTTGAATGCATGACTGAGCCCCTCATCTTCCCGGGGATCTTCCATCCTCCTCAGGCTGCAGGTCTTCGCGCCGCTTTCTGCAATGCTGCTGCCCCGGTGCTTGTCCGAGCATCCTCCCGCAGAGCTTCACCGCGAA
>NW_010409020.1:628-934 GCF_000710305.1 Buceros rhinoceros silvestris
GCGGCAATGCTGCTGCCCCGGTGCGTGTCGGAGCATCCTCCCGCAGAGCTTCACCGCGAATGGACCCAAGGGGAAAACACTCCTGCCTCCCTGCAGCTCTCCATCCCCTCGCTCAGGGGTGGAGAAGACGAGCTTCTCGGGTAGGTGTCGCCTCTGCTGTCCCCACTGCCAGGATTCACTGGCTGGAGCTGGCCCTGCTCCCAGAACTGGAGCTCCGGCCCAGCGCAGGGCTCTGCTGCCCCAAGCGCTGCGCAGACGAACGGCATCGGCAGGCCCCGCCGGGGGGGCGCGCGGACCAGAGAAACA
>NW_010409020.1:1033-2068 GCF_000710305.1 Buceros rhinoceros silvestris
CGAGCGTTTCAGGTTTTTAAATATGTTAGAACCATAGAACCACAGATGGGTTTGGGTTGAAGGGACCTTCCCAGCTCCCCCAGTCCCAGCCCTGCAGGGAGCAGGGACACCTGCACCCAGAGCAGGGACACCTGCACCCAGAGCAGGGGGCTCAGAGCCCCCAGGGCCAACCTGACCTGGGATGGGGCCAGCGATGGGGCTGCTCCCACCTCTCGGGGCAGCCTGCGCCAGGGGCTCACCACCCTCAGTGTGAAAAATCTCTCCCTTGTCTCTGCTCTGAATCTCCCTCTGTCGGTCTAAGCATCACCCCTTGTCCTGTCCCCACCTTTAAGCGCTGACAGGCCGCACTAAGGTCTCCCCGGAGCCTCCTCTGCTCCAGGCTGAACAACCCCAATTCTCTTCCCTGTCCTCACAGCAGAGGGGTTCCAGCCCTTGCATCATTTTTGTTGCCTCCTCTGGACCCACTCCAACAGGCCCATGTCTTTGACATTAACTTGGCACTTGGAAGCAAGGTGTTCAGCTTCTGGTCGTGAAACCCCCAGCTCTCAGCCTGGCCTCAGAGGAGATGTTTGGGGCAGACAAAGGAGCCAGGGGTGAAGATGTGGCTCCTGGCTCATCCTTGCCCTGAGCTGGCTGGAGATGTGGGAGATGTGCGATGGAGATATGGGAGGGAGGCAGGTTGTCCCTGCTCTTCCTCACACCACAGTCTGCAGTCGCTTTGGCTCCTCCTGAGCATAGAGACCCGTCCTGGGCAAAGGGGGTGGCATCACCCCCAGGAATGAGACCCCTCCCAAAACACGCAGCCATCGAGCAACGACGTCACCCCTTCCTCCGGCGTCGTGAAACCGCAGTCCCCGGGCTCCGTCGCGCCAGGACGTGCAGCCCGGTGGCTGGTTTGTTTGATCAGGGCATATTTGGCTCCCTGTCCCCTCCCGCGAGGCGAGGCGTGCTGGCTCTGCCGCCCCGCCTGTTTGCACAGGCCTCCTCCTCCGTGGCAGGTCCCCGGCACCACCGTGCCCGGGCGCTCCGTGTTTC
>NW_010409020.1:2263-2510 GCF_000710305.1 Buceros rhinoceros silvestris
GCGGCGCCAGCGTCCCTGCCCTCGCGCCCGGCTGTTGGCTCTTGGGCAGGTTCCTTCCCCAAACGCAATCTGGGGCCCCAGTACAGAAGGAGGGACCAGCAGAGACGGGGATTAATGTAACCGCGGGAAAAATTTGGTTCACCAGTGCAATGAGTTGCAAGGTCTCTGCATCGGCTCAGCTGAACTGGCGTCCGCTGGGGGGTGGTGGGAGCTTCAGTGGACCTCCCTGTGGGTGACCAGGGGGGGC
>NW_010409020.1:2692-3089 GCF_000710305.1 Buceros rhinoceros silvestris
GAAGGGATTCATCCTTTCTCGTATAAACCACCTGCGTGCTGGTGGTCCTGCCCCCTCGCCCTGCGCAGTCCTGGTGGGTTCAGAAGGCAGATGGTGTGGCCAGGGCCTTTAACCGTCCCCTTCTGGGACCCTCCTGGGCTCAGCACGCTCCTTGAGGTGTCTGTAGGGACACAAACGTCCCCCTGTGTCTTTTTCACCCTCTGACTCCCTCCAGCTCAAGGTTTGTCCCCCCTTTACCATCTTTCTGGTGCTTGAGAGAGAGCTGAGCTTCCTCGGGGCAGTTCTCCAGCTGCCTTAGAGACCTCACGTCCTTGCTGTGGCCAGCGGGGCTTTTTCACCAAAATCTTACACAGTTTGATCACACCCAGCAACGTCTCTCTCCCAGACCCCAGAATGG
>NW_010409020.1:3120-3444 GCF_000710305.1 Buceros rhinoceros silvestris
TTTCTGGTGCGTGAGAGAGAGCTGAGCTTCCTCGGGGCAGTTCTCCAGCTGCCTTAGAGACCTCACGTCCTTGCTGTGGCCAGCGGGGATTTTTCACCAAAATCTTACCCAGTTTGATCACACCCAGCCACGTCTCTCTCCAAGCCACCAGAATGGTCCCTGTTTTCTTCAAGCCATGGGGGACACCTCCCACCCTCGTGATGCCGTGAAGACACCCTGGAGGAACGCGCTTTTGGGAAGTGGGATGGTTGAACGCTGCCCATGTCTTGGCCGGGGGAATCGGTGTGGGAATGGGTTCCAAGGAGAGTGCTGGAGCTCTTTGCT
>NW_010409020.1:3590-6556 GCF_000710305.1 Buceros rhinoceros silvestris
GCTCCTGCCTGGAGGAGCTGAGCAGAGCAGCTGAACCTCTGGTCCTTCCCTCACCCTCTCCCTGTCTCACAGAAGCATCGGGGTGAGCTGAAACGCGATGGGACTTGGCAGGGGTGTCGGGAACCAACTCTCCCGCTCTGGGCCCCTCCGCTTCCCACAGTGCCAGGTAATGCTCGGGTCTCCTTGGTGACGGATTATGGGATTAGAGGGCTCAGGTGAGCCCTCCCGCACGCGATTCGGTTACTCCCGGCAGCGGCACCATTTCGGCACGCTGTTGGAAGCCTCCCCGCTGCTGCCACGTGCCTGGGAGAGACCAGGAGGGTGAAGCTTTGCCCTCTGCTGTGGTCACAGGCGCTGTCAGTGCTCAGGTCATGTCAGGTCCTGGCACAGAAAAGCTTGGGGAAGTCCCTGCCCTTCCCTACCTCTTCCACCCAGGAGCACCCAGACTCGTGGGGCTGCAAAAGCCACCAGCAAGGCTGGGACTTCCCAGCAGTGACTGCGCCAGCACCGGATGCTCGCAGCAAACCAAAACCAGTGTGAAACCAGTGTGAAATCAATGCTCCCAGCACTTGGAGGTGTTGCTCCCATCCAGGCCAAGCACCTGCAGGGATGCGGCTCCGTCGCCACGGGCAGCCCCAGCTGGTTTTGCACCCTCAGACTCACTGTTTGGGGATTCAGCAAGGGGACCTGGGATCATTTTGACCCCAAACCAAGTGGCCGAGGCAGCTGTGGGAAGGGTCCCTTTCTCCTCCTGGCTAGCAGGTCCCCTCTGGGGAGAGGGGACAGCAGGAAATGGTGTTGGGAGAGGAGAAAAAGGACTTATGCTCTGTGTCTGGGGCAGGGTTGGGCCTGGGGATCTCTCCACTTCGGGGATATTGGAGATGCGTGGTGCCCCTCTATGGCCAAGGGAAGATGTGGATGTTCCCAGCCCTGTCTCCTTCTTCTGCCTGATATCTGCATGGCTGGTGGGGGTAGGGAGTGGGACCAGCAGCCGTCCCAGTGGAGATACGGCGTGGTCAGAGATACAGCGTGGTCAGAGATACAGCGTGGTCAGAGATACAGCGTGGTCAGAAGGAGAAAATGTCTGGAAGGGAGGAATTCTCCCCAAAGTTTATGACCAAAAAAACAGAGGAAACCTTCTGGCGACCTTCCCTCCCACCAGAACAAGAGAAAGGCCCCCAAACAAGGCTCCCCATGGGCTGGGAGGGCTCTGAGGTGTCCCAGCCGCTTGGCCATGGCTCAGCGGCTGTCGGTGGCCAGGGCTCTCCCATCCCACCTCCCCGCAGCGCTGTTTGCCATCTGTTATTTAAGCATCCATCTTGTTTAAGCACCACTTTAGCGCTGCAGGGCTGGTGATATCTTGTAGAAAAGAAACAAGAGCCTTCCTCCTCCCCTCCCTCACTTTCCCCCGGGCCTGTATTACCCCAAATAAACACTCACTTTGGGTAATAGTTAACTTTAATGGCCCAGTCCTGGCTTTGGCTGCTTGATAGGGCACCATGGGGAGACTGGAGGGGTTGATAGTCCTCGGGATAAAGCAGATAAGGTCTGGGTTTGAAGGGCAGCGCTCGCGGCTGCTGTCACGGCAAGCATGGCCATTCCCCCCGCGCTGCCAGGAGCAGCCACCAGCAAATGTCTGGGTTTGAAGGGCAGCGCTCGCGGCTGCTGTCACGGCAAGCATGGCCATTCCCACCGCGCTGCCAGGAGCAGCCACCAGCACATGCTCTGTCGCCCACCCCAGAATTTAACCTGCCTTTGTCACTCCCTTGCCAGCCCTCCTGTTTTGGTGGGGGGAGCTGACAGCAACACCACGGAGGAGCTGGTGCCCCTTTCGCCCCGCTGCCAGGTATCGTCCCAGCCCTGAGGTGCCATCAGGGGCTTTGCCATCGCCACATCTCCAGCCCACACTGCGACCCTTTGCTGAGCTGCAGAGATACCTGAATAACCCGCCCAGCAGCTCCGTCTCTCTCGGTTGTGTTTTCCCGAGTCAATGGATAACTTTACAGCCTGGGCCACGAACACATCAAACAGACCAACCTTGGGGAGGCAGCTATCTGCCATGGGGGAGATGCGCCGCCTTAGTCACCTGTGGGGAAGGGACAATAAAGGTCAAAGATAAAACCTTCCAGAAAGTCACGGCCGCATCGGGCAGGTGCCCGCGGGCAGAGGTTGGTGCTGGGCTTGCTGCTCAGCCAGGCTGGGTGGGCAAGGTGGGCATCCACAGTGTCTTCTCCAGATCCCAGGGGAAGCTGGGTTAGGATTTCTCCCATCCCATCCCGACAGACCTTGGGCATATGGTGCAGACGTAGCAGTGGGACCTTCCAATCTTTCCCTCCACAATCACCCCAGGGAAGGCAGAGGGAGACCAGAGGCTTGCTGAGCCTCCCTCACCGAGCTGCCCACCTCCACCTCTCCAGCTCTCCTGGGGTGACTCCCACTGCTTTCTGGTGCTAGACATGTCATGATGGCTTCAGCATTGCTTCCTTTTGGACGCCAAGAAAAAAAACCAAGAGGCCCCTTGAGTCCTCCACAGTTGGTGCTTCATCTCCTGGCCATGTCATGTGAGACCACAAGGCTGGACCCCTCCCATGAAAGCTCCATGCTTTCATCTCTGGTTTTTATCCCTCTTCTGCCTCCTCCTCCCTCCCCGTCCTTGACCGGCCACGATCTTGACATTCCTGCAGCTTTAACAGCCACATAACTGCGCAGGAACAGTCAACCCTCTTCTGCCTCCTCCTCCCTCCCCGTCCTTGACCGGCCACGATCTTGACATTCCTGCAGCTTTAACAGCCCCATAACTGCGCAGGAACAGTCAATGCGATCGACCCAGGGTTTTACAGCAGCATTGCTTCATCTCTGGAGCACAAACAAGGCCAAGACGGCACCAGCAGCTGGGGGATGCTGCAGGCAGTGAAAGTCATGGGGTGCATGAGGAGGGTCCTCTCGCTGGCTGGGTCTGCAGTGAG
>NW_010409020.1:6777-9920 GCF_000710305.1 Buceros rhinoceros silvestris
TTATTTTTTAATTGGCGCCTTCTCCTCTGTGCTTCAGGGAGGGAGGTGACACAGGGACCTGAGCAGGATCTTGCATCTTTCCCCTGGGGATGCCCAAAACAAAAGAGCTCCCCAGCACCCAGACGGGCTGTGTCCTCCCAGGACATCCCAGCCTAGCTTCGAGATGGACTCACCACCCCTGAGTCTCCTGCAGACCCTCAGAGCAGAGCAGGGCCTTCCCAGGTCCGTATGGGTCAAGCAGAGCATCACCACCCCTGGGGCAAAGGACCAGGGTTGAGGAACCAGGGGATACAGAGCCCTGTGCTCCAACAGGGACAGTCCATGGGCACCTCAACACCACCAGCACACTCCAGCCAGCCCTGTTCCTCACAACAGGGGATGGTACAAATCACTTCTGGCAATGGAGATGGAGATGAGTGAGAAGAGACAGCAGCAGGTGGGCTTGAGAGGTTATTCTCCAGAAAGGATGGAAACCTGACTGGGGCTTTCCTGCAGGAACCTTTTACCTTGAGGGATCCAAAAGGTGAGCCCTCTCACAACCTCCGGAGCTGTCTTCTCCACCCAGCTGCAGCCCATGCCTACAGGTAGCCTTCCTGGGTCATCAGTGACAGCAGCACCATCGAAGAGAAGCAGCCATGGTAGCCCCATCCACACCCTCCTCTAAGGCCCCCTCTGGGGATTTCCCCGCTGCAGCTCCATCGAGGAAGGACACTTCAGTTTCACATGCCATAAAATATCCACTCTCTGGACTTTCCTGATGTCACAGCAGATCTTCCCGTTACTTGCTATCTCGGTGATCTCACCAGGAACAGCTTGGCTGCGCAGCCAGAGCAAAGTCCGGAGCACAGCGCGTGCCTAAGAACGTGCTGGGTGGAAGGCAGGGGGGTTTGAGGAGGGTCAGGTGTTCAGCTGGGTGAAGCCTCTTGCCATGGGAATGTATTTAGTGAAGAAGAACAGCATCTCAGCTCCACCCGGGAGACTACCATGAGACCAAACATCAAAAAGGTCCCCACATATACTTCCAGAGCGGGAGATGGCGTCACAGGAGGTGTGCTGGTCCGTGATATGTCCGTGGTGATCTCCACAAGGCCTTCCTCAGCCCCTAGACCCCCCAAGAGGCTCCAGCCATCAGCCCATGTCTTCCTAACACCTCATTCCACAGAAATGCCCGTATCCTTCCGAGCCCCAAACCTGTGCAGTGGGTGACTCTGGTGGTCCCCAACAGCACCCCCTCCCCGCCCTCCCCCGTCCCCCCTGCCCTTTTCTGACATTATTTGCAGGCAGAAGAAATTGGAAAGGTAGAAGTGAGGCTGTCCAGGAGTTGAAGTCAGGTTCTTCTCCTCCCTCCCAGCTCCCTCCAGCTCTGCCCAGGCCATCTGCAGCAAAACTTTGCCACTGCAGGGAAGTGGCAACAAGAGAAGGTGCATGGCTCAATGTCCTGCCCTCCTAATCTTCGTTAGATCATGGAATCATGGAATTCCAGGTTGGAAGGGACCTCAAGGATCAGCTGGTCCAACCTTTCTTGGAAAAACCCACTCTCGACAAGCTGGCCCAGCCCCTGTCCAGCCTCTTAATGTCCAATCCGAGTCTCCCCAAGAGTAACTTGTACCCATCACCCCTTGTCTTTTCCATGGGAGTCCTTGTCAAAAGGGAGTCTTCAACTCCTCTGTCGCCACCATTAAATACTGGCACATGGGGACAAGGTCTCCCCTGAGCTGCCTTTTCTCCAGGCTGAAAAACCCCAGTCTCTCAGCTGAGATCTCTCACATCTTGGTCCCAAAGCTATTTTTCAAGTGATGGTGAAAAACCCGGGAGGAGAAGGACTTGGCAAGTAAACCAGTGCGATGCCTGGGGACCATCAACAGGTCTAGAGGGAGGTAAAACAACTGGTCTGGGCATCGTGATGAAGTGGGAGCTGAGGGACCAGGCCAGGAGCGACTGGGAAGGGCTCACAAAGACGGCGCTGGAGAAGCAGATGGGATCCTACCAGGAAGGGCTTGAGAAGAGCCGTTTAGCTCAGCCTATAGATACAGAGACGCTTGTCGGTGTTTGTGTATGTGTGAGCGTGACCCCAGCAGCCCTCGCTGAACCCTGCGCCTGTTTGTGCAGGTACGGACCTGTGTGTGTGTGTGTGTGTGTGCGCACACAGCAGTACACAGACGGTGACTTCGAACACCATGTCCCCAACCTGGCGCTTCCTCGTGTCCCCACCCCGGGCTCCTCTCCCTTCCCCTCTACCTGGCCCGGGGAGGGAGGAGGGTCCTGCTCCACTCATCTCCCTCTGACCCGCTGGTGCCCCTTTCTCCCCTGGGAGCAGAGTAAAGGCGGGGGGGACGGAATCGCAAGTGTCCTGCCCCTCCTGTTTCTTGGCACAGCGTTCCAGAAAGCCTTTGCCACCCCTCTAAAGCTTCGGCCACGCCACAGCTCTGACAGCGCTGCCTGGTGCTCCAGGGCTGTACCATGCGCGGATCCTTCCTCCCCTCAGACACCCGTTTTCTTAATCCCATCTAATAAAAAAGAATCATAGAATTGGGTGGGAAGGACATGAAGGACCACCCAGTCCAACCCCCTGCCACAGGCAGGGACACCTTCCACCAGACCAGGCTGCTCCGAGCCCCGTCCAGCCTGGCCTTGGACACCGCCAGGGATGGGGCAGCCACAGCCTCACTGGGCGGCCTGTTCCCATGTCCCAGTGAAGAAGTTTTAAAGCTTTTTTTCCTTTTATCAAGCCTGTACAACCTACACACAGGCAGCGGTGGGTAAAGGCCAAGAGAGTGTCTGCAGCAGGAGGGAACAGATGAAAGACCACGTCTCCACGTGATAAAATTTTATTACAAAATATGAGATAGATTAAATGTCGTAGGGGAGGGTTTTTTGAGGAGAGAGGGGTTTGTGTAACAAACAAAAGCAAAAATAAACCTTCCACCCTATTTTTTTCCAGATCTCAATTTTGTTTCTTTCTTCACATTGGGTTCATCTCGGACAGCAAACGATCCCTTTCGATCCACACAGACCCACCAAGCCATACAGCACGCTTCTCCTATTTACAGCAGTACTTCCCACCCTCCCCCGCTATGATACAGGCACGGCAGAGACGAGGCAGCGACCTCCCCGCCGGGCTGACATTTGTTCTGCACCAAGCA
>NW_010409021.1:0-5817 GCF_000710305.1 Buceros rhinoceros silvestris
AAAAAAGGTGTTTGATCAATGCTTTCTGGTAAAAGAAAGCATCTAAGGGCCTCAACCCACATTTTATAATTTGTAGAATGAGACTGGCAGCAAAAGGTACTTCTGTCTCTGCACTATTTTAAAATAACCTCTCTATTTATCATCATCATTATTATTATAAAATATATTAAAAAAAACATTGACAACTTCATCTTGATTTCCTAAAGGCATTGGTTGCTAAGATGGAGTTACGGAAATTCCATCTCACATCACCTGCAAAAAATCTTACTGACAGTTTATGACAAATAAACAGAACTTGGCCTTGGGAACATACAGAGGAATAAGATCTCTCCTCTGAGTTTTCCCAGACACTATGACATTGGGTGGGTATTCTGCTATTTTTTCCTAACATGAGGAGTGAGGATGCACAACACAGCTTGACATGGTGCTTCCAGACCCATGGAGTGAGCCAACTGCTTTGCACACTCCTCACAGTGCAGCAGAATGCTCTGGTGGTTGATTCACCTGCAATGCATTTTCTTCTCCAAAGTTTTTGACGAGTATCCTGCCCTAATTACTGGGGTTAGAGGAGTGACTGTTGTTAAGACGTCTGGTTCGTATCCCCAAGACGAGGAAGAAAGTACAAGGTCAAAATACAAGGAAGATTTTCGGTGCATATAGGTGTTACACTCTTCAGAATGTCATTAGCCAACAATGTTGAACTGCTTCTCTCTCCTGTGCTTATACTTTTTGTATTTCAAAAAACTTGGCTTATCTCTAATTCAAGCCTCATTTGGGATGGTGAAAAGATACAATAAGCTTTTTCACTGCAGTGATATAAAGAAGCAATTGAACGCCATTGAATACGTATCACTTTCAGGGAGTCCCTTCTCCTTTGTACTCCCCTGCTTTATTCCTTGCCTCTCACAAAGTAACAATGCATCAATCGGTATTAAATAGGTCTGTGAACGCTGTGAGGAATGGAACCTCTTAAAAACTTCGGTTTAGAATGGAAAGGCCCAAGATACCTTGTACAAACCTTAGGGACGCTAGAATAGTGGAAATTTTCCCATCTTGCACTGGAAGAAGCCCAAGTCAAGATCTCAGGTCAGCAGCCTAGGAGTTCAGTGAAACAGGAACAGATCTGTTCATGTTTGGAGGGGCAAAACCCCACCCCAAATGTGACCCCTGTATCATCTTAATGCTCCCAACTTCTTTTGTGAGATGGCGTTCCAAGGGAAAAAAATTGCAGCTAAACACCTGACGGTGTGTTTTGGTACACCTTTGACACAGCGAGGTCGGGCAGTGGGTTGTAGTCTGTTGTGCTTGAGTTTCAGCATTTTGCTACACTGAACATGTAACTCTGATGCTTTGCTGCTGATGATCCAGGATGCTGCTTCAGATCTGTCAAAATAATAAAGCACCCTTGAAAGGAGTCAGAATCATGTTTGTATTTAGCCTGTTTAAAAAAGAAAAAAAAAGAAAGAAAAGAAGGAATACTGAAATGAGGGAAGCATTTTAACCTCAGTCTTGGCTGAAAGGCAAGTCCAAAGAACACATTCAGAATTAGAAATAGATGCTAATTTCTGAAGAATTGTGCATATATTGTTATTGTTTGATTTTCCAAGAGCTGACCTGGCTCTTTTAAAGCTTTCATTGTGACTACTTAAAATGGGAAACAGTTTGCAAACAGCAGCACTGCTGCACCAGGTAATTTAATGGTGCTTCAGACTGTTATTTCAGAAAATGAATGCTAAGGAGGAATAAAAAATATCTCGTCTGGGTCACAGAGGTGATGAAATGGAAACTTTCACGAGTAGAATAGCGAGAGGCAATGACGACATACCGCAGCTGCTGAGCGTTGGAATAAGGCTTTCCGGTCCACCTGTGGGTTGTTTATCAGCTGTCGTGCTACTGCTTCCGCAGCGCAACATGCAGAACCTGAGGAAAAAGCCACCAGCGAACGGTGGGGCGTTCAGCTACCAGCTAGCACTCAGCACTAAAGTAAGCGTCCATGGCGTGATTTGTGTCAAACTCTCTAATGCTGAACAGAATATTGTCTACACATAATTTGCAAGTGGACTGTCAGGCTACTCACGTTTTACTTGTTTAGAAAAGCTACTTTTCTACAGGCTTGCATCACTGTACAAATTCACACTGCTTCTATGATATTGTAAGGTTTCTCTTCAAATATTGTCTATTTTTTGATGACATGTGCTAGCTAACCCATGAGCCTTTGCAGTGCACGCGTATGTAATTTCTTCCACGTCCTTTCTCAAAAATCTGTTCCTCACCCCCCTCGAGTATAAGATTGCAAACCTGTTGTGCATTACTCAGTCTAAAGTATTTGAACTCTTTGGTGTGTAGAGCTGTTTACTCAGTCTGTCCAGCTTGTCTTGGTAATGGTGTGTCTTAATTTTTCTTAGCACCCTTGTAAGCACCAGTTGTGGAAAATAAAGCAGTGAAAATAGCCCTCTATAATCACGCTTAAGTGATCATGGCTATTTTTCAAATCCACAGAGAAATGTTTAATAAGTGCAGGTCACCTGTTCAGTGAAATGGAATTTAAAAAAGAAACAATTCTAATTAGCAAGCATTTGTCTCCTTTCAGGTGCAGATCTACCAATATGCTAGGCTGTGGGGAAAAAAAAGTGTTCTTTTAGTACTGGAAATGAGTGGAGACCTAAATACTTAATGGTGTAATTATCCAACCTTCCATCAACAGACCATTACAGAGATGAAATCAGAGGTGTTACAAATACCAGTTTATTCCTGCAGCACTAATCAGAGAAGATCGTATTAACAGAAATACCTTCCAGCTTAATGGAAAAACACAAATAGAAACCTGAAAATAAAAAATCCCCACATCCCACGTGCACACCCTCACTCCGTTGGCTCTTCCAGTCCCGTTGTACTGTTGATACCTGTTGCCTTGAACAGGCCTTTTTCTGTAGGTTTGTGTCATCACCCACTGGGATCTGCCATTTCCACTAAGCAGCCATAACATGAACTCGTTCTAGATCTGCTCCTCCATTCAGCATCACGTCCAAGGACTATGACTCTGTAAGTCTCAACCCTGCTTCTGTTTCCTGGCCTTCTTTCTACCCTGTAGACAAGCCAATTGTGTTGTCATTGGTAGTAAAAAGCTCCAGGGATTTTCCTGATTTTCCAAGGACTCTGGACTGAGGCTTGTCAGGCTTTGAACTTCCCCTGATTTTCAGGGATCTTGATTTCAGTGTGCTGAGCTGAGAGCAATGTTTCTAATGACTATGTAGCTTGACCTTTCTTGTTTTCCTTATGTTTCTTTGGTAGAACCACAGTTTTCTATATAGATAGTAGTGAAAATTAGTTTCTATGTTGAACAGAACATTTATGACTAATGTAATGCTGTGGCGTACAGGAATATAAAGAGAGTATTATTGGAGGGAGTGTTGAAGGTGGGAACATAAGACGGTATGTAGAGGAAAGAGGGTTGGGGTGATTAAAAATGGGACATGGACTGGCCCTGGAGACCTCAGGTCTATAAGCAGATCACTCAAAGGTCAGGCAAAGAGATGATGACCTGGGAGTGAGCAACAGTTTAAGGAGTAACAAAGAGGGCAAAGAATATGTATGTGAGAACATACCTGAGGCATTCTGTACATTACAGACTTGGTGTAATGCAGAGCTGCAGATGAGTGAAGGAAAAACAAGGTATAGGACATTTAGGAAATGCATAAAAACGACCCCTGGTGCTTCTTAGAACGAGGAAGAGTATCGTGACCTCCTGGAGAAGGACCTGGGGATGCTGACAACTTGCAACACTTGTCCCTCTGCCAGTCTGAAGTGACCAACCTTAGGACACAGAGGTGCAGTGGGAGAGTGAACGTAGATAACATCAGGGAAAGGGAACTAGAAAGTCTGTGTTCAACAAACTGTGTTGTTACTACTTACCTTCATTTTGCGTGTCCTTTTCCTCCTGTCCTTTGTAATAAAACTGGTCCATTGTGAATTCCTGTTAAGATTTCAGTTGTACCAATGCTAAGTTCCTGGCCTTGCACATAAGGTTTATTTCCTTTTTGCCCATAATAAAGATTTTAAATTTGCTGCTGCTGGTCTTCAGCCACAGGCCTTCAGCTGTTTCTGGAGTGCTATGAGAAAGCTGTAGGAAGCAGTGTGAGAGAGGCAGATGCTTTGTCAGCCTAGCTATATAGTCTTTACTGTATAGTGTTATATCGTCCTTGTTATGTTTGAGAGACTCTTTTATGTTCTTTCACAGTGATTAAGTCTTACTCTCCAACTTAGAATTTGGCTCATGTTGAATTTCTCAGTGTAATGAGACAAGGAAGCAGTGGATGAGTAGCTCATGCAGCAAGTGCTGCAATTGTCAACATGTGTTTCTAACATAACTGCTGTTTTCTTTTCGCAGGTGTATTATGAAGACAACTTCCATGTTCTGGATATCTTGAAGTTTACATGGCACTGGTGATGGTTGCATGAGAGGTAGGAGACCTGAAAAAAGCGTGTTGGTATGCCACACAGAAGGAAACGTCGTTACGTGTAAAACATCCCTCCCCAACTGTGGGCACAAATACAGACTACGCATATAGAAGTGCAGACGTACATAGAAATACATAATTCAGATCTACCAATTACTATTTCAGAAGAAGAGGCTGAGAATCCATCAGTCTAAGCCAAGTGCTATCCCAAGGTATTCACTCACTTGGTTTGGTTTCAGGTAAGACCCAGAAATAAACCTGTTGAGATACTTGGGCAATCTAAGTTTTCACTGTGCAGATTGACACTGACATACGTTATTTTCTGCATTCAGGGTGCACTGAAGAAGGTCAGATAACCACTAAAAAGAAGAAGAGAGTTTTAGAAGTCATTAAACTACAGGGCTGTTCATTAGCCAGTATAAAACAGCGATTGGAGCCAGGAATCCCTGACGTCCTTGACACGTGCCGTTGACACCAGCACACACCCAGATACCACAACTCCAGGAACACGGCGAAAGTCTCAGAAGACGGCAACTTTCTTCAGCCAGCAGAGTGGGACTAGAATCAGAAAAATTACCAAGAGAAGAAAAAATTTGAGGGTGGCTCTGCTAAATGAGAGCTTCACATTTCAAGTCTGACAGGTTTTCCATTAAAATAGCAAGGCTAATTATATCACCCCTATTTCTACTCCACAGCCTTTGCTTTGGGAGCCGCTCTGTTAAAAGTAGAGAGAAATGTTCTTCAGCCAGTTTATGATGGGAGGAATCCAGGTAATTGTAAATATCCGACAAAGCATAATAAACCCAGATAAGATGGATACTGCAGAAAATAAATTGAATTTGTGGGTAAGGAGCTGAAGCAACATGTCCTGTGTCCCTCAAGCTTCTTTGCTAATACTCATGGGAAAAGCTGTTTCAGATTCAGTTTACGGGCTGGAGAATGATTTAGTAAAAAATCTATCTATTTATCTTTTTAGCTGCTGTTTTCTTTTTCATACTGATTCTTTGGTGTGAGATCCCAGATAGTGGCAGTGTTATAAAATTTGATGTCTCTGAAATATCCTCCACTGATATATCAGCTTGAGGGAAAAGAACAAAAGGGGAAAGAAGGATGAAAAGATAATTTCATCTCTTAGAAAGAAAGTTTATAAAACCTTTTGCAATGAGAAAATTAGGAAGGCTGTAGAACACTTTTATAAAGCTTGATTGGTCTCTGTTTTATTCACTGAGTTTTCTGCTTGGTCTTTGGTACAAAGTCTTTGCTCACAGTGCAAATCCCGCTGCCTCGCTTCCTTGTCTCAAATGTTTAATCTGGTACCTAACAACAGAGGATAGTTCGTTTAGGAGGAGTGACAGCAGGA
>NW_010409021.1:5903-12807 GCF_000710305.1 Buceros rhinoceros silvestris
AGGAATGTCTGTGACCTATAGAGCTACAGATGGTTGAGGTTTGATTGTTTTACTAGGGAAACCTAGAACGTTTTACCTAAACTAGGATAAAGTTGAACAGTCACCACTTATAATTTTGCATGGACAAAGATAATCTGGCTTCATCACCTGCAGCAAGCAAGTACTGTTTTTACTGATTATGGTGCATATTACTATACATATTCTGTCAAGGACAGCTTGGAAAATTGATAGGATTATAGTACGAAACCCGGGGAAAATGATGTTTTTGTAAGGAAAAGCCCCCCCCTTCATTGTAGATTTGGCTCACTGGTCACCCAAAATACCATGACAGAGACCAATAGTTTCAAATATCAAATATCTGTGTGTTCACAATGCAAAATGTCCCAAATTCAATCAGAAATTTTGTGTGTATTTATAGGAGGATATCCCTTAAAAGAGTATTTGTATTAACCCAACCCTTAGGTGAGTTTTCCAGTGGTGTCTGTCATATAGTGAGCCAATGACAAGGAGGAAAAAGCAGGGACGATGCCCTGTTTCTTCCTTTACTCTCCTGACCACCGATGTGGACATTTATTTAGTATTCAGTAAATATTCGGGTAGAGAATCGGCTGGGATGAAGAGATAATATTATGTTCATGAGTGCTTAGAGGATTTCCAATCGGCAATCCACAGCAGGAGCTCGCTGATGCTTTCTACCACAGCCACCTCTATAATAACTTCACTTTACAGGCTATTAAAAGACCAGTCTACTAAAAATAACGTAAGTCAAGCATCTGATTGCTGCAATGCGTACAAAATATGCATTTATTCGTGTGCAGGAAAATTATGATGGCAATCTGTTTGTGAAGCAGGGGCTCAAGGGACACTTTAGGCCACCAGATGTAGCACAAGGTTATATACATCTGAGAGGAGCAAGTGTAGAACACATTTGAGATTGAAGTTCAAGGGGAAAGGGAATGCATCCTGAAGTGCAGAGGCAATGACATGTAAGTACAAACTATGACATAAGACTGGTGGAGCATAAGCTGCAGGCACAAGACTTTAGGTCAAGAGCAGGACTGAGATGAGATTATGGTCTAGGTACAGTAATGGGTACATAAACTGTGTTCCCAGCTCATGTGTTTACAGTTCAAGCACACAGTTGAAAACTGGTCCAAAAAGAGTGTTTCTGAAAAATGTGCCAAAGGAAAAACAGCCAGGGCAGTCCAAATTATTCAAGGTAAAACAAATTGGGGAATTGATTAACGTGCAGATCCCTACATGAGAGCTAGATATCTGACGATAGGGGGAGAAAATTGTCAGCAGAAATGTGATGAGCACCGTCTAGGGGATTAAGACAGGTAAAATTAACTAGAAAATATTGTGTGGACAGTGGACTCTCCCCTTGCTTAATTTCTTAGAATCAGTGGCTGGGTAGGAAGGACCAGAGAAAAGAAGATCTGTTTTGGAAAGAGTTTGCAGCTCAGAGTGTGCGGCTCAATGGAAGTGTTACATGGCAGACTCTCAGGTTGGCAAGGTGCAATGTGTTCTTGAAGAACCAGAGATTATTTTGGTCCCTAAAGATGGTGTCTATTAGATATACAAACCTATTTAGTCAGAACCCCCTTTGACATCTTGAACTTAAAGACGACTTAATTTTTGTGTTTCCCAGCTTAATATCTGCGGCCTTCCAGTCTTCCAGATGGACCTGCAAAACCACCAGTAGCATACGAGAGACACGGAGGACATAGATGTCTTTATTGCTTTTACACAATACTGGCATTATCGTGCAGATTAGATTTGGTAATTTATTTTATTTGTTTTCCAAAATTTCAAATATATTGTAATTACATAAACCCAGATGATAATGGATGCTTTGTTAATGCTTTGGGTTGCTTAAAAAATGCTTTTAAAGGGAGTTTGATTTAGTACCAGCCAAAGTCAAATTAAAAAATTGAGAGACCCTGAATAAACCAGCTTTAATATTTTAGTCTCTGCTGCCTTGAGGCACATTTGATTAGCAGTCACTTCATGCTGTGCCTGTGAAAGACCAGCCCAAATGCAGCAGCTGAGCAATTCTGTAACCCAGAATACAAATTTCCTTTTTTCTCCTAAGAGTTTTCAAGTACTCTTAGGTTGTTTAATAAGAAGTAGCTGTGTGCACTAAGAAAGTTTGAAAGAATAAATTCAATATCCCTATGTTTTAAGTAAACATCCTAAACTTTTACTGGACCGAATTTTAATCAAAATTGCCGGACTTTTGAAGAACACGTCATTAATCTGTAGTCAGCCACTGACATACTCATTTGTTCAAGAGACCAGATGTTGGATGGGTAATTTTCACGAAATTAAGAAATCAAAGTTATAACCATATGCCCTCTTTAATTTGATGCAGCGAGGAATTAGAAATTAACTCAGAGTGTAGTACTTAATAAAATATGACATTCACATAACCTGAACCCTTTCCTCAAATGGAGCCACTATATAAACAGAAATTTCATAAATAGGAATGTTTCAATACGCTCTTTCAAATAACCCTAGAATTCATTAGGCTGGGACACAGCCGTTCCCGTCTCCCCCCTCTCCATTCCTTTGACTAGATTCAAGAAAGGCAGGAGATGCAAAGAATTAAAACATGATCAGCATGATCCCTTCAGTGTGAGTGAACCGGCTACTCGTTCTCAAATTACTCTTTCGGTGTTTCTGCATTTTATGGTTCTGGTATTCAAAGCAAACATGGGTATGAGTTCAGAAACACCACAGCTACAACCTAGGGTTTTTAGTCAAACCATTACTCCTATTATGCTTCTGTTGTTTTTCCTCTGAGCTTATAGTGTAAATGCTTTTTTTTTAAAAAAAAAGCAGACGCTTTCTGCTTCTTACGTGCATGGATATGTCAGTGTCTTCTGCCTAAGTAGCAGCTGCGGTAGCTCCACAGAAAGGAGATCTGAGTCCACTTCCTCATCCCTAGGGTGGACCACAGCTGCCCTTAGATGTTTCTCAGTAAAAATAGAACTGTAGTTTAGACAGGAACTTATTAATCATGTGTTGCATTAAATCTGCAGAGAGAATTTCAGAAAGCAGATTTTTTAATTGCTGAAACAGGGATTTAGCCAGGAGACAAGGTTAATAAGTGAATTCCTCGAAGGGGTCTTTAACTACTGCGTACCATCAATACTCAGGATTTGCATCCCATCTGAATGATGACCCTTCGAAACAACAGCCATTCCTCCAATATTGCCTGACAGAATTTGGGCAGGACAGATTCCCCTCCTCAGGGCTTCTACTCATGAAGTGGCATGAATGACCTTCCTTAACTTGTGTGTGCTTACAGGTGGGGTGGCCTTGAGCACACCACCTTCATGTGACCACGCCGAGTTCTTGACAGCATCAGTGTTCATAAAGAAAATCTTTATTTTGAAGGAAAAGGATTACTTTTTGCAAGCTTACTTTGAATAATCTACTGTTACTGCATGTTTATTGTTCTGATCAAGCTGCAGCAATCAAAACTGTGGATGTTCTCCTGCTTTCCTTTCACCTTTCATGATCTTCTCCAGCAGAAAATTCTATATACTGACAATAGTGTTTTCTTAACACTCACTTCTGAGTGATTTATACTTCACAAATCAAACATTTCTCTCATCAGTTTCCTTTAATTTCATCATTTTACTCATTTCAAAGCACACGGCATGAGGGTGGGCAGAAAACAGAATATTAAACAGACAGAACGGTAGAAAACCATTCTGAGAACAACAGTCTGATAATAATAAACAAATTGTTTTGATTAACTGGGTGGGTGTGCAACGCACCATCAACGGGGAGCAAACTGCAAACATCTGTACCGAGAAACCAACAAAAACATTTAAACGTACAAATATCAAAACTGCAAAATCTTATGATGCCTGAGATTTTTGCAAAGTTGCTTGGCCAGGGACTACGAGGATCAGAGTTAACAACCAGAGATGCGAATTAGAGCAGTCAGAGGCACTAGAGAGGAGAAATAATGATACTGCAGCTTTTTAACTGACAAGGCACAGACCCTCTGATGCAGGTGGACAGGTCACTTTCCGTACCCGCTTGCTGATGGGAGGAAGGAGGGAAGGAAGATGGTCCTTGGTTTGCTTACCTTTGAAACCAACTTTATCTCAACCCGCAAGCTCTTGCACTTTTACGCTTCCAACTCTCCCCTCCATCCGGCTGAGGGTCAGCGAGTGGCTGTGGGGGCTGAGCAGCCTCCTGGGGTTAAATCAAAATGCGATCGTGGACTGAACTGTGAAAAGCTGAGAGACTTTCTTGTGCCAGCTCATGACTCAAAGGCGAGGGTGCAGATCTGCCACCATGTTCGTTAAGGTAAGCAGTGGGGCACAGAGTCCGGGGTGCAGTCAGCAGTGTCAATAGTTTTGTCTAACACTGCATATACTTCCAGCGTGTAATAGGACGTGGTGTTTCCTTTCTGCTGGGCTCTGAAGGGACTGTTTGAGATTTGTGTAAAAATGCAGATCCTTAGCGCCAGGGGAAAGAGGCTCGCTGAAATGAGGGAACTGCAGCAGCTCCTGTGCTCATGGTTTTCTCTGAAGAGCTTGAGGTGATCATAGAGCTGCTTCTTTTGTTCTTAGCTTTTGCTTAGGTGGTTTGGGAAAAATCTGAGTGATTCTGTAACTGTTGTACTTATTCAGAATGTCTTGTGGAAAACCTGATTCAGACAACAGGAATGGCAAAGGAAAATCTACCTTCCTCCTTATCTGCTACATCAGCTTGTGTTCCATCTCTTGTGCAAAATGCCCCATACATCATGGGCCGTGGAGTCTGACCAACGCAGGTCCAATAGAGAGGCAATTGCCAGTAGAGAGGCAATCTAGTTAAGGTACCTTCTTTACTCCCATTTCCTGCTCTATCAGTTATAAAAGCTTTGACTCTGGCTTTGGGACTAATCTGATAAACATTCCTTAGTGTAAACTATGAGGACAAATGTTACTGTTAGAAAAGAGTAATTAAGAAACGTGTTATTTTGTTCCAAGTTCAGACTATAAAAACACTTGAAGAGCACATTAACTGAAAGAAGTAAGCATGGCCATAGACCTCTCTTTTAAAATGTTAAGAGTTGATGTTCACCTAGATCTAGGCCAGACTCCTCCAGAGTTGTGTGTTTGCATTTCTGTCAGGGATTACTGGACAACATAGAAAACTTCCCAGAAATGAACTTCTTGGAGGGTTGGGAGTTTTTTCTGATTTTTTAGAGAGCCCTGACAATCATCTATTCAAACCACCTACTCAAACCAAGACTAGCTCCACCGTTAGATCAGGCTGCTCAGGGTAGCACCCAGCTAAATTTTTAATATACCCAGTGGAATTTTGAATATTGCATAGTAAATCCTTTCCTAATTTTCTAAAGGGACTAAAATTATGAGATCCCAAGACACAGACTGGATCCTTCCTGCTCACACAGCAGTTTTATTTTCTCCTTATCCAGACTTCCCGCGTAGAGTTTTCTCTGACTTTCGTAAGAAATGGAAGACAATAGAAATAGGGATGGAATGAGGGGCAGTCCAGCAGCAGACCTTCCAACATCACTCACCATCATTAATTGGCTCAGGGGGTTAGCTGGATTTCTTGTGATTAGTAAGCAGGCACTAGGACTGGGAGGTAGCTCCTATCAATTAAATAAATAGCCTGCATAGGTTTAGTTGGACTGTCACTCCCTGAGAACAACAAACTGGCCCTTTGCCTTACGTATATTTTTGTTTCCACTTTAATCACTTAAGCTGAAACGAATGCAAACCGAAGCTTATCTGGTCAGATTGTGTGATTGCTTTGTATCTTATTTCTGGAGGGTACTGAGGCTGCTGTGGAGGCGGCTGCTTTGTTATAAAGCGTGGAACAATTCTGGAAATAGATCGCCTAAGGAAGAAAACACACAGGTTTGAATCTTGCTGGGGAAGGATACGGATTTCTCAACAACTAACACTGGTTTGTGTGATTTTTGTTTCTACTTTTTCTACTGGGTATGTACTATGAAGCACGCTCGTGAATGGAAACGTTTGTCTACATCCCATGTGAAACTCCTGGATTTTTAGTTACCTGGGTATAGTAACGGTTTTATTTTGTTATGATTTGCTCAGGTTTTGATATAATAAAAATTCACTTTTATGAGTTAGACGTTTTAATGGAGTCTGGGAAAATATGGCAATGATTAAATAGATTGTACAGATGACAACGCCATTTAGAGATAACAACTGATAGCAGGAGCTATTTTCATTATTTTTCTTTTTTTATTTTGAGAATAAAGAGGGCTAAGAGCTTTCTTGAAGAATTATCAGTACAAATAACTGAGAGATAAAGTAGAAGGGAGGACTATGCAATGATCTCAGTTTTTTAGGAAATGAAAAATGAGAAAGGAACCAGTAACTATTTACAGAGAAAGTCTGTGGTCATTCTGAGGCTTCCAGATCTTGAGACATTTAGGATGTCATCACAGAATCATCTGGTTGTAAGAGACCTTTAAGATCATCAAGCCCAACAGTTCCCCCCCGCACTGCCAGGGTCCCTAACCCCTGTCTCTCAGCACCACACCCACACAGCTGTTAAACCCCTCCAGGGATGGGGACTCCACCCCCTCCCTGGGCAGCCTGTTCTGATGCTGCACAACCCTCTCTGTAAAGAAATTTTTGCTAATATCCAACCTAAATTTCCCCTGGAGCAACTTGAGGCCTGTCACTTGTCACATGGGAGAAGAGTCCAACCCCCGCTGTGCTGAAACGTCCTGTAGGTAGTTGTAGACAGCAGTAAGGTCTCTGATATTAGGAAAAGTCCAGAAGGCTCTTCTGAGGGAAGGTGTACAAATATACTCCATCGCCAAACCTGTGTTTTAAAAGCTATTTTACTCTCTGATTACTCTTTCAGTTGGTGATGTCAATAGCTCATTCCT
>NW_010409021.1:12920-23414 GCF_000710305.1 Buceros rhinoceros silvestris
TCCTGCTTGGGCGGATTCAGTGATCACGGCTCAATCCAGCAGCTTTGTGCGCATCCATCACTCCTCAGTGTGTTGCACACTGTGCACACAAACATCACTCCTACCTGACTGGGAGGTGGCAGGTGTGCTGGGAATCTCAAAAGAGGAGTGGAAAGGCAGGGAAAGAAAACCGTAGTGCCAAAGAAGAGGAGAAAAAATAGACCAGAAGAAATGGCAAACTATGTAGAAGTGATGGATAAAAGAAAGCAAATAAAGAGAGGACAAAAGTGAAAATTAAAGGAAAACATTATAGTGAGCAGAACCTGAGGTTTACAAAACAGCACATAAAGGTTTACACTTGAAATCCTTTTCTGAACATATCTATCGGATACAGTTTTAGTAGAGATGTCACATGGGGCCTTCCAAGGAGAAGGAAGGCGATAGGACTATGCAAAAAACGCAAAATGGCGAAAGGCTAACTGCACCTGTCATCAGGACTGGTGCTTGGAGAACAGAGGAGAAGAGTTGGTGAAGATAGGGACTTCATAAATTCATGTAGGAGCAACCTGGAATGGAAGTGGTGTTTGGAAGATGACAAGCAGGTTCTGGAGCTTCATTCAAGACGGGTAATGCAGGGGAAATGTACAGTGGAAGCATGATGAGAAAGATCAGCAGAAGATTATCACTTCCAAATGTTGAAGGTAAATTGAATGGTATTGGAAGTAAAAGTTCAAATAGAAAATTCTGAAACTCCACATTTTTCCACATCAGAAGTTATGAATCCACAGGCATAAGACACTTGATATCTGTTGTCCAATAGAACATTTTCAGTCCTCACCGTCTTACAGATATTTCATCAAGCAATGCAAAAACCCCCACAGTCAACAAAGACTAGTCGATATTTCTTTCAAGGCTACTGTTCTCTAGGTGGTTTGTGCATTTTTTTAGTGTTCTGAGAGATGATCAATGGCTTCTGTGTTCTCAAATAACATTTTCGTTGATAATAGAACAATAAGAGTTTATTCCTTCCTCATACAGCTCCCTACATTCTGAGAGACTTTAGTCTTTCTCTTGATTTTTTTTTCCAATTTAATGAAGAAAAAATTTTATAGCATGCTGCATAAAATGCAATAAAATGCATAATACTCCCACAAAATTCCTTTACAGAGTGGATGGAAACAAAGCATGAATTGCTCTTCAGGTAGAGCAAAAGGGTTATTTCTTGTGAGTTGTCAAAATAGCCATGACTCTTTAAGGGTCACGAATGGAAGCATCAATGTTGTTGAAATAATTATTACGATTAGCATTCCAGGTATTCTCTGGACAGGTTTTATTAGAAAGGAAACAGCAACTGGAAGCAACTGGAGAGCTAAAGGGCTTAGTCTGGGTTTGTCATAAGGGAATTCACAGAAATAATCCGTCGGCATTTTCCTCACTGAGGTTTGGTTTCTCTGTGCTTCAGTAATAGGGCAGTGAAAATATTTCTGCATAAATATAACGCAGTTGGGTACCAGAACTCCTGTTTTCCTGCCACAACCAAAGCCCAGTTCAGAAATCTTTCACTATTATTGTTTCTTTTATGTATGTGAAGGTGTAAGAAGATTTAGTAAGAAAACAGGAATGGTTTCTTTAGACTTCCTCTGAGGATCTCGTTCCCTTTAACAAGCTGTTACTTCAGTGAAGTAAAATTACTCTAATGTTCATAATATATTAAGTTTTGTGATCAATGCATTTTTTATTAATAACTCACCACAGCCAATGTAAATTGCATTAATTCCCTTGAATGATAAGAAATTCTGAACTTCAAAGATATTACTTTTTTCTACAGCCATTCATTTCCATTTCTTTTGTACTTGGTCTAATATTCTTCACGCCGCTGTGACAGCTATGTGTGCAGTATGAACGAATTAGAGTTTAAGGGTTTGCGCTATAATATTTTCATTTGTTAGAAACCAGGCTGGAAAAATTTATTGGTACTGACGTTTTTGCATTAAAAATAAGTTGTGTAGCTGCTTAATAAAAACAGTGGATAAAGGTTTTTTCTGTGGAAAGTCCTTGGTTATGTCTCCAAAAAGAGGCAGAGTCCGGGTAAGGGCAGTCGGGCGCCATGCCAAGCAGAAGTGTTTGGTTCTCAGCAAGGAGAAGTGTCTGGGGGATTCAGCAGTTCCTCAGTGAACTCCTCTGCAAGTTGGTTGAGCTTGGATCAAGCCCGTATTTCGTATGGGGTCTATGAAGACAAGTGAACAGAGAATACCCTGTCCCCAAAAGCTTACAAATACGGTTCCGCTAAGAGACTTGCTAAGACTCTAAGTATATGCTGCAGAGGAACCAGATTTATCAGCTTTCAGGAACATGGAGTTACACACGCTTGTCTTTGCACACATAGATCGCGTGAACATGGATCTATTGTTTTTGAAACAAGGAGTTCATAGTACACGGACAAAGACATCAGGGAAGAAGACAGTAAACTTGAGGTACATTCCCTAAAGGAAGATTCTTTGTGAAAATGCAATTTCCTTTATTGTTTTTAAGGTGCTGAAATTTAAGATGTAATAAAACATGAATACCAATTTGGAAGCATTAGTTGCTCCTGGCAACCTTGAGAATGCATTATGCTTTATTTTTCCTCTCCATCATCTCTGCAAAAACTGAGCAAGAGAATGAGTAACAGCACGTGCTCCCTGAACCAATACCCAGCTCTGACCTCCTTTTCCCCTTCTCAGTAACAATAAATTATCACCAAAATTGTGGCTGCAGGTACGATACTACCAGGGAGCGCATCTCAGATCAGTAAGAAATTCACTCTGGTGCCAACTTTTGACATTATGAAGCAGTCTGTTTTAGCCCCGGGCCAGCTGAGGCTATTTCCCAGAGGACAGTTCTGTTTGCATTTTGAAATCCTTGCATAAAGATTACCAAATTAATAAAATATTTTTGACATAAATCAGCATCGGTTTAAAGAAAACCAGATCCCCTTGAGCAGAAGGGAGTATAACAAACTCCATAAAATGGAAAGATAAGTCAAGAAAGAAGGTGTCAAAATGACTTTTTAACTGTACTTGAGAATTTTTCTTTTTTATATACAGATGATTTTTCTCCTAGTTTTCCTCTAGCATCAGGCAGAGCTGCTGCATTATTTATTAGATATTCAGAGAGAGCAACTGAGTAGAAACCTGCATTAGATCTAAAGATTCACACCTGCAAAGTGAAAATCTGAAAATAAGGGGCAGGGTGTGGGGGAGGAGCAATATTGCCATTGGGTGCTACGGGGTTGGTATTTCAGCCAGTCAATTTGTTGGGAGATTTCTCCTCACTCAATGCACCAGAGTGACTTACCTGTGTTGTGCTTAGCAGCCTGCTTCTGGTCGGTGAGCTCTGCCCCACGGTGGGCTCCCTCAGCTGAATCCTTTCAATTCAATGGGTCTATTCAACAGTCACAAGACTTTGATTTTGGTTGTGAAAACCACTTGAGTGATGAGATCTTTGTTGCTAGAATCTAGAGCATCTACGGCAGTAAAAACCATTCCCTTTTTGGCTGTATGCCATCATACACAGTCGTTAGCATTGGTAACCATGATAAGTTCGGGAGTGATCCACAGAATGCACAGGGGTCTTTGGAGTGTAAACTACAAACAAGTTAATAAGTTAACACTACAGCCTTTGGGAGCTTTGGCAAGGATGACATGAGGAAGTAAAGATGATCCCAATTTGGAGTAGGAAAGGAAATGTTTGTCTCCTGAAACCTGGATGCTACACCTGTGGTTAACTGTGTATAGGAGAGCAGTGCGAGGAGGCTTCACGATGGAAGGAGAATCAGGCCCTGAGTGTGACAGTGCGATGTTTGGCTTTTGAGGACATCTGTTTAATGACTTCAGCTTCATACAATGATTTCATGAGAGACAAAGGCGAAAGACTGGGAAAGTAATAGATTAAACTCGGAGATGCATAAACTGTGGCAAGCTGTAGATAAGGGAGACAATGAAGACTCAGGAAAGGACACTGATGGATGGGCCAAGGAAGGAGCTGCTCACCCATAGCCTTAGAGTGCTTCACTCAGAACTTGGTAATTGACTAGAAGAAGCGAAACAAGATTGTTGTATCTCATAGGAGAAATTAAGCCTAAAGGATGTTTTGAGGGGATGGTGAGAATTGATAAAGCTTCTTCGAGGTGATGGCTGAAGGTGAGGGAAAGGAGGCACTAGGGTGGAATGAACATAGAAAAATTCAGAGGAGGGATGGTAATAGTTTGTCAGTGTAAGTAAACAACTTGTGTCTGTAAACGTGGCCAAACTTTTGCTCAAGTAAACATGTGCAAGCACACAACTGGTGCATGGTTGGCTGTGTTTGGTCCAGGGGTAGGATACTTCTGGGACCATGGAACCAGCTACTGGGGAGAACACAGGTGCACACCAGTTACCTAAGAGACCCATCACGTGGGAGAGTCTGTAGGAGCGGGATCTGCCTGTCTGCTTTAAGCCTGATAGCTGACAAGTAAGAACCAGCTCTGGCCATTTGTACTGTGCACGTTTACGTGAAGGTCACCTCTGTCTGCGCGGTGCCCATAAAGATCCAGCTCTCCTCTGCGCTGGCATGTTGGGGCTCTGTGTTGAACCCCCCTGTTTGCACCTCGAGCCGGGGAACCACTGCTGCCTCGCTCTAGCAGGTTGGGACAGGAGCCACCTCTGTGCCTGACTTTGGGTTGGTGGGCTGGGAAGGACTACTCCCCGGGATCCCAAAGTCCCCTGGATTCACCTTCCCCAAAGAAGTGGAAGGAGTTGTTGTCAGCTGCATATTTAAAAGTATTCCTCCTTTATGTGAAAGTACTGACAAGCTCAGCAGATTTGCTCTCGAAGCATGTGGTTTTACACGAAAAAGCCATCATGCTCTGCTCTTACAACTGAGCCTAAACCCGACCAGCCTTTTACAAGATAGGACACATGTACTTTCCACCAAGGGAGGAGTAAACATACAAGTTCTTTTCATGAACAAGTATTGTGGAAAGCAAAATGAATTTCTAGTAATACATCAAACCCTGAATAACTTCAGGGAGAAAATTCTACGCATTCTCGATCCTTCTTCATCCAGACAGACAGAAATATACATGTCAATAGACTACAAAAATCTCCTTCAATGTCATGAGCTGAGGAGACAGAACTGGTTACTGTAAACACCAGGAGAGACACCATCCTTACAACACGTCCTGTGCAATTTTTCAGAGTCAAAGAGCCTGGAAACTAAAAACTGTAGCTTACAAGTTGTTACAGAAAATGAATTTCTCTGTGCATTAAATGTTTGTGAAATATCAATTTACAGAGGAGGGAAAAAAAAGGATAGAAAAAGCAAAAGGATCACTATTCCTTATTACTCCTCTAACTGTGACACTGATCTCTCCACCCTTCCATTCTTCTCACTGTGATCTTTTGGGAGTCCTCAGGACACTGCTGGAGACACGGAAAATAACTCTTACAGCTTGGGCTCTAAGGAAGTTGTGGTGGAAATGAGACAAGGTTTCTGGTTCTTGCTTCGAGAGGGTAAAAGTGAAAACAGAATTGCCTTTTGTAAGGTTCAAGAGGTGATTATGAGGGCCGTGTTAATGATGACAGGATTTCCAGGGTTTGGTAGTAGACAAGAAAGCATCAAACTGGGCCTAGAGCAGTACAACATGTGGACCTTTTTCCATAAGATAGAGGTTGCTTGAAAACAGTGTCACTTGTGACCTAGGTTCTGGGTGTGATTTTATACATGCTCGGGGTTTGCTAAGTAATTGCCTTTCAAGGAACAATAAAAGTTTTTTTACTTCTTTTTTTTTTAGAATTACTGAATTGTTCCCTGCCCAGGAATGGAACTATCAAAAGTAATTAATGGCTGAAGCTCGAAAACTCGATGATTTTTCAGCTGTGGTGATCTACGCCTGTCTAAAATAAGGGTGTGCTTGTACAGCAGGACCTCTCCCAAAGGGCCTGAGCAATGACAGCCTTCCCAATATACCACTAGGTCTGTGATCACATGTTTTCCCAGACTATTGGTGTCCTACGCCATATTCATCTGTGCCTTAATTTCAATACAGTAAGTCTGTTCTTTTCTATTTGACTCTTTTTTTGAGGTTTTGTTTAATGGTCGGAACCACGCAGTCGTTTGCTCTAGAAGTCAGAACAATGATAATTCATTTTGCTTCCCATAATGATGTTGACACGCCTAAGCGAGTATCTCTGATTAATGGGGTATTTCCCACGGATTCTGAAGGCAACTCGTTATTTTTAGTACAGTCTCTCAGATATTCCATAACAAACTTCTGAAAAGCAAGTGGTACTGAACATAAAAGGTGCAAGAAGCAAAAACAAGATCTCAAGGGAAGTTTTAATGACGTGCATACGTTACAGAGCTCCTTTGTCCTTGATGAGGAAGGACCAGTTAAAGTAACTGCTGGTATAAAGTACCTTTATCTGTGTATGTGCTTAAAACAGGATGTCTGTGCTTAATGAGGAGGAACACGGCTGAAGAGCCAATGGGAACTGATGCTGAGGGCTCTGATGCCACAGAGCGGGTGGTTCTCCGTTTGTATGGTTTGTAGATACTCAAATAATTTTTTCACAACATTTTCCAAATTAACTTATCAGCTTATTTCAGACTGACATATTTCGCTTCAAGCATGTAGAAATCATGAAAAAATTGACCTTAAAGAGTAACAGATTATTTTCAGTATTGTGAACCATCTTCTTTTCTTCCACCAGAAACCATCAAAATATTTACGTTGATCAAATCCCATCTTCATTCTTCCACCCAACACAAAATTCTTTCTCTAAATCAGTTAACAGCTCAGTCTGCTCTCAGTGAATATACTTTTTCTGGTTTCAGCTAATTAAATTTTGCCAAGTCTTGTGCATTTTCAGTTGTTTAATCTCTATCAATCACCTTAATTGAAGCAAAGAAATAGCAGTTTGCATGATTTTGCTGTTCAGGCTTGTCAGCTAGGATGTCAAATAAGCTAGATCGCACTTGTTTTCAATTTTATTTATTTATTTCAAGCAAAATTAGTGGAATCGTAAGGGCTCATATCATTTAGAGCTGCTGTTTGAAATGACAAGTTATGGGCAAATTAACAGATACTGCAAGGTAACATGGAGTATGATTTTACAAGTGTCAGCTATTTTTAAAAATGTCCAGAAATTGTGTTTCCTCCCTTTATCTGCATGGATATAAAGATAACCGATCAGATAACTGAAACTAGTCATGATGTTGCGTTACACCTTTCTACACCTGTTTCTGCCTGGTGCGGTGAGGTTTGAGTGCAGTCATTCATCGCTAAAGAGCAACCCAGTTCCAAAAGACAATGTTCAGTCACCTGAACTGCAAAATCACGTTGTGTTTCTCTGTTCCACAAATTCTGCTTCCTCATCAAGGAAAAGAAACTGCTCTGAGTTATTACCGCAACTCTCTGTTTTCAGTGAGAGTTAAAAGAGATTAACTGCTGCCATGAAGTTAAAATAAAAGCACTGGCTAACCGTGACATTGGCATCTTGCAGATCAGCCCCGGAGGGATGGAGAGGAGAATTGAAAAAAAAAGAAAAGTTGAACTTGAGTGTTGAGATGAGTTTTAATTAAATGAGGTTTTAATTTTTAAGAATTATTCATATTATTATTAATAGAAGTAATGAAAAGGAATGTAACAAAAAGGGAGAGAAATAAAAAGCAGAAGAAAAGCGATGCACGACGCAGTTGCTCACCACGCACGAACGGATGCCCAGCCAGTCCCTGAGCAGCGTTTGGCCTCTTCTGGCCAACTCCCCCCAGTTTATACACTGAGGGCAATGTTCTGTGGTAGGGAACATCCCTTTGGCCAGTTCGGGTCAGCTCTCCTGACCACGCTCCCTCCCAGCTCCTCGTGCGCTTGGCAGAGCCCGGGAAACTGTAAAATCCGTGACTTTGGGTAAATGCTGCTTGGCAACAACTGAACCATCCATGTGCTGTCACTGTACTCCCACCCTAAACCCAAAACGTGGCACTGCACCAGCTGCGGGGTACAAAATCAATTGTATTCCAGCCCAAAACAGGACAGTTGTTTGCAAGGCTAATTGTTTCACAGGCTGGTTAAATTGATTCTCTACCTACTCCTCTTCATGGATTTCCATCTCGGTGTCAAATTCAAACTCATTAAGTGCTTTTCCAATGGCAGCGTCAATTTGCAATGCTCGATTTTCTAATCTCGGGTTGACAGCATGTCAGGGACTTTGTCTGGGGAAGCGGTGATGAACAACGTGCTCTTGGGCACAATCTATAACCAGTGCATTCCCATAACTGAACCTTCCAGTGAGAAGATACCGCACTTTCGCACGAGGCAGAATCACACCGATAGTCATCACTGCACAATATCCAGTGGACAAAACAACGTGCACCTCTCATTGTCTGGATCAGGTTTGGATCTAGAGATAAACAAGCCAAACTGCCGTTGGGTTGGCTCCTGGAATACCTGTAAAAGTTGGGGAGGAACCTATGGTGAAACAACCTGGCCGTATTAATTTCTGTGGTAATTCTTTCTCACAGATTCAAATATTGTATTTCCCAATATATCGTCCTCTACAAAATTAATGCCTAATGTGTGAGTATGACTAACGCATAACAGCTCAAATAGTCTTAAAACTGCTGGAACCAAAACCTGGGAATGATGTTATCACCTCCTCTTCACATCACTTGCTGCTGCTGCTGCTGCTGGAGAACCAGCTCTGCTACTGCAGAAAGAGATGCCATGGCGGGGTTGCTGCCTTTTAACTGCCCAGAGGTACAACCAGTGATCCACACTGCGTTTGGCACAGTGTAGTTTTACACTAGTAGTACACAGTGTTTCTCACACGTAAAGTTGTTAGTACAGCAGGAGAGGGGAGAAAAGGAACTTTGTTTTTTTATCTAATGCACTGGATGAACTTTTAACTGTTAGTCCTGTATGAGGGTTGTTCCTCTCCGCTATTTGTATTCTGACCCGTTTGTTCTCCAAGATTCAAAAGACTTTGCTGAGTTCAGTGGATGTTCACAGAATGAACTTTATTTCTTTTTTCTCATTTAAAATATACATGACTTAGATAGGAGTAAATCATGCATGCACACAATGTTCTCCCGTCAGTCTCTAACAGCAGTTGACATTTGTGTGTTGGATTTTATAACAAACTCATTGACAGTTCTAAAAACATTCTCCAAACAATGAAAAAAAATTGTTAGAAGGTTAGTAAAAATATGCATTCCAAAATTGATGTGCTGGCTTTGTACAAAAGCGGCACAGAAAATGGTTACAAAGGGGACGCTAAAGCGTGTATGGATGTGCACTATAAAGTAAATAATGTTCTTAAAACTCACAAACTCTATGATTGCTTTTGGAAGCTAAATATGATAAGCCTTCTATAGGCCCATGCACGTTGTGCACGCATAGGTACACATCCAATAGATGTTTTATGTATAGACACAGAATGTGTCTTGTGTGCATGCATGCATTTTACATGGAATAATTAATGTTACAGGTGATATTCAGGTCCTGCGGGGTTCTCTTAGGAAAGCAGAGTTGATTAGATGTCGGTGTCCTCGCAAAAGGTTTATACGTCATGTAGCTGCCATCGTCATTAGAAACGAACTATCTGACATCAGTCTGTTTCTAAATGTGGTACCAGATCCACCCACCCAGGTGGGTAACTATTTCTTGCCTCTGACAACTGGAATAATATTTTCTGCAATGTCGCAAACGATTATTTTATTTGTTTATTATTTATTTATGGCAGCAAGTTGGTCAAATGAACATTTTTATCCAATACATTTCTTGAGGTGGGGCCATCTGCGTGGGAATGTGGTTTAGCTTGTTTTTTTTTTTTTTCTTTTTGTGGGGAAATCCTAGTGCTGGTGTTGCTGCGCAGTATAATGTAAAATGCATCTCTCTTCTCATCCACTCATTCCTCCACTCACCCACATCCTGCCCCAAATGTTATGGACCACTTAGGCATCTTGTTGTCACCCAGATGTTTAATGTCCTCATGGGGTCTAGAAAACTGTTATGCACCCACAGATCCTCCCTGCCATTTGTTGTCAATTTCTGCAAAATTGCCCTTTTCCTCCCAAAGGGCTTTTTCGCTGCCTTGTCTCCCCCTGCCAGCCTCCTGGTCTGCAAACGACACTGTCACCAGTCATGAGGATGGGGGGAGGGAAGGGTCGGGTGGGATGGAATCAGACAAGACAAAGAGGGACATGCAGGGAAAGGGAAGGAACAAGGTGGGTAGGCAGAAGGAGGTATAATAGGGGTTGGTCGGGTGTAAAATGGAGTTGGTCAGTGCCATTGGCCAAGCCTTGCCCCTGATCACAGTCTCTCCTCTTGTCCTAGATCTTCTCATGAAATCCTCTCTGTTGCCACTATCTCTCTGCGTAATCTCAGTGTCTTCCCTGCTGTCTGCACACATGCGCATGTCACGACCAAAGTGCCAGCCTCTGGGGGACTGGGATGAGTGGACTGGGCGCCAGCTGCTGGAGCCCCAGTACACCTAC
>NW_010409021.1:23879-32303 GCF_000710305.1 Buceros rhinoceros silvestris
CACTTCAAGCTGGACAGACCAGCAAAGGTAGGGCCCTTGGTCCAGGTAGAGCACGAGGCAGGGGGAGGGTTCATGCTGTTGCTGAGGGGACCTGCTGGTGTGGGGTCTTTTGGGGACAAAGGTGTTTGCAGTGATCACCAAGCTGGACCAGCCAGTGAGTGTCTGTGGGGAGGTCAGAGAGCTGGGACACACGCAGGGATAGCAGAGGGACAGAAGTGCCAGTGTTTGGGGCTACCTGTGACCTTGTGTGTGCTGAGGGTGTCCTGTGTGTGTCTGTGACCTCTTGTCTGTGCCATCCCCAGAGGAGGAAGGGGCATGGTCCCTGGGCACCCACTGGGCTCCAGCAGCTGGGCAGGAGGGTCCTAGGCCAGAGCAGCTGGAGGAGGTGTTTGTGTCTTAACAAAAACAGCTCTTGGGAAGTAAATAAGTTTCTGACTTTGTAGTGTTTAGGAGACAAATCTGCATTACTTATTTTCAGAGGAGATAGAAAATACATGAACCAACCCCAAACTTCCCAATTTTCTGATGAGTATTGTACTTGGATAAAAATAAATGCACTCTACTTCGTACTAACTGGGTTGATTTCAGCGACTGCGTAGAGGATTTTGCTCCTGAACACTACAAATAATCCCCTGAATTTGTAACACTTGTTTACAGTCTGAGCAAATCCAACCAGACTGGTATAAACATTAATCCCCAGAAATTATGGCACACTACCAATCATCTTTCAATCCATTTCAAATCTATGTATGTCCTTAATCAGTGGATAATCTCTTGAAATAATTACTGTAATCAGCCAAACAAAGCAGTTCAGTGTTTGATGACACACAGCTTTTTCTTTCTGGCAAACTGCAACTTTTTCTTCACACCAGGACTTGTAAAGCTTCTGTGAAAGATGTCACGGGCAACAAAGAAGAGCAATGGCTTCCAGGACCATCCTGAAATGCAGTCAGAGGATGACTGAGCTGGGCGATGCCGTGGCAGGAGGGAAAAGGAATCATTCTTCGTTTATTCCAGGATAGTCGTTGGGGGGCAATGAACAAGACACGTAGTTCAAGACTAGCAGAGGAGGAATGGTATCTGTGGGACCACAGGAGATGGTGGGGTGTGAATGTGTAAGGGAAAACTGAGCAGATACACTGGAGTGAAAAGCAATGAAGGGTTATGAGAGATTTTGTAACAACATGAAGTAGAGACTGGGACAAAAATATTTTTAGGGGAGTGCATTCCATCACCTTTTTCTTATGTTCTCCCCTGTGACCTGCCTTTGCTCACTGCTGAAAAACAGATTCTGCCCTAAATTAGCACTGCTCTGGTGTGCACTACGATTATCTTTACGTTTGTTAGAGTTTCAGTGTGAAATGGTGTCTTAGCTTTACTCCGTAGAGCAGAATTCCAAAAGGTATTTTTGCAATAAGGCTCTGTTGCAGTCAACTTAGAGTAACTGTGTCTGTCTGTTAACAAGGGGGCTTAGAAATCTACCTTGGCCAGCAGAAATGCACATTTTAAAGAAGTTTTTCTGTTGAAGCTCAAAGCAAAATCTGTGCTGATGTTACGGAGCCACTTGTGTGTATGATTGTGCCTATTGATGAGAGAATTTGAAATCACTGTGATGGAAGGGTTTAGAAAACTAGTTTTAAAACTGAAAAATAGACTTTATGAAATTCCTCCATTAACAATTCTCATGGATGAGTGCTTTAAATCTGATAGTCTTAAAAAATCGCCTCCTGAATGATCTGTAAGCATAGACTTCCCATGGAGCTGGTGCCATTTAAATGCTGCAGGTGGCTGTGGTCCTCGGTGGCTCTTGGTCACCGAAGTCAAAGCACTCAGTCTTGAGAGATGACAGATGTTGAAACCAACTAGAGTCTTTTTTCTTCCTTTGTTTTTTCTCAGTGGCATTTGTGATGTTTTTAAGCTTCTGCCCAAATCCTCAAGTTCCTCATATTATTTTGGTTTTTTTTTATTTCACCAGACATCTTTCTTGTCTGTGGGGCAGAATGTTGTGTTCTTTTGTGTCCCTCATGCTCATCTTTTCCTCAGTCTGGCAACAGTTGATCACTTGTATGTCTCCTATGTCTCCCATTTTTTTCCCATCTTGGCAGTCGTTTCTCTAAATAATGTATCGGGATATGCCAACCGTCTTATGAAGTAGTTGTTTACTGTTACTGGGTACGCTATTTTAGTACGCTTATCAGTTTACCCTGAACCCAAATGTATTAATTACATCCTGGCTGATACACTTATAATTTATTAGTGTTGCAGGTCTCTGCTTTGGATATACTGAGAACGACTTTATAGTTGCTGTTGGTTCTCATAGCAGTCATCTTGAAATACCCCAATAGCAACAGGAGTAGTTTTAGTCCTTGTTTGAAAACCTCAAGTGTACCTACAAAACTCTAATGCAGATTTCCAGAGTCAGTTGGGGCTTTTCTTTCAAAAGTGGTTAGCCGAACTTCACCGTTCTGGCCTCCCTACCAATCAGGTGAAGCAGTTTACATGTGGATACAGGGTGAATTTCAAGTGATTCGAGGGACAGTGTATCAACTGATCTTGCCCACATGGACAAAACCTAACAGGTACAAAGCTTGTAACCTGCCGTCTTTTAGAAAGATATTGACTATCCATCTAATGAAATACTTCTTTATCAGCCAGAAAAAAGTCTGAGTTTGCAATTTGCAGTGTATGTAAGTCCCAGAAGTTCAGTCATCTTCACTGTTTATTTGTTCTAAAAACCCAGTTTGCTTCTAACACAAAAGCAGATGGAGAAACCTCTCCAGAATTATTTAATCTGTTCCTGCCTGCCAGGTATAAATAACCAAAATTTATTCCTCTAGCTGCTCTCTCAGGACCCAGAACTTCATTATGGCTGTAACCTCCAACTCTTGCCATCTAAATTGCTAATTCTTTGGATAATTCCTTTCTTAAGAAGTGAGTGAGGATAAAGAACCTCCTTTCAGAGCCTGTAATGTGATGTAGAGTTAGTCAGCAGCAGCGACGAGGTTTTAGCAGCAGGAGTCTGTAGGGGTGGCTCGTTGTGAAAATATATTTAAAAAAGGCAAAAACAATTGCACAAAATGAAGGGGGAAAAAAAAAAAGATGAGAAACAACCTGTGGACAGGTTTCTGTGGTCAGAAAAAGTGGTGGAGGAGGTTTTCCAGGTGCCGGAGCAGAGATTCCCCTGCATGGAGCAGATGGAGCAGGTATTTGGAGCCTGTGGAGAGTACTCTGCCAAGAACTGAGTCCTGAGGAGGACCCACACTGGGGCAGGTTTATCCTGAAGGACTGCAGCTTCTGGGCAGGAGACATGCTGGAACAGAGGAAACACATGAGGAGGAAGGAACGACAGAGACGGAGTGTTATGGACTGAACGTAACTCCCCACTTTCCATCCCCTCTGCACTGTTCGAGGTGGGGGAAGGAAGCAGAGGAGCTGGCAACGAAGGGGTGGGGAAGGTGGTGTTTTAATTTATCTTTGTTTCTCACAACCTTATTTTAATTGGCAATTAAACTTGTTTTCCCCTAGTTGAGCCTGTTTCATCCATGAAGATAACTGGGAAGTGATCTCCCTGTCTTTATCTCATACCATGAACTTTTTCATCTTAGTTTCTTCCCAAACCTGTTGAGAGAGGGAGCAAGAGAGTGGCTGGAAGGGTGTGTGTCTGGCAGCCAGCCGAGGTCGAACGCCAGAACTGAACTTGGGGAAAACTGTACCTGAATAAAAGCCCCGATTTTCAGAAGGTGGAGAAAGCAAAACTTGATCCTAGTTCTGCTCTATAGTTCTGGGGAAGGGAAGGGCAGGGCAGGGAATTGTCCCCAGGGAACAAAATTATTTCTCTAATACTAATTGTGAAGAAATAGTTCCATGAAACTTTAAGCCTTCACTTTATTGCTGGTACTTTTTCTTCATCAGCTTTATAAAGTCACAATTTCATCTTTCCTTCCAAGATTTCCCTCCCAATGTCTGTCACGGCTCTCACTCGCAGCACTGAACCCATGCCAGGTCACGTGGTGTTCTGAACTTGGCATCTGGCTGTTTCAGTCAGTGATAAACTTGATGCTGATGTGCCCTGTAGGTGAAATCGCATTCACTCACCTCTCACTCTTGTACAGACCGCTCCTACACTTCTCCTTGTCCAGAGCAAAGACCATAAGCGCACACTGAAAGTGAAGACCTCTGCGTAACTGCTCCATGCTTTACAAACTGCATTTTCTTGCTATAATGGCTACAAGGGCAGAGAACTCGTCATATTCTCTTAGGGAAGACCACAGAAGCCATAATCTTTAAAATCTCTCTGTGGCACTGGGTAGTTTTTACATCTGCTTTTCTCGCTTCTCTTTCTTTTTTTTTAATTTTTTTAATGGGAAACACCTCGGTGCAGCCAGCTAACATGAAGTGTTCATTTAACTAGTGCCAGAGAGGATTTCTCACACAAGACATCAGAATCATACAGATCTTAGGATTTAAGCACATGGGCTTTACTCTTCTTTACCTTCTCAGGCTTACAAGGAGTTGTAAACTGTTCTTTTAGTTGTTAAAATATGATTGGTGCATAACGTACTCTTTTTGTTTTAGTTTGATAACTGCAAGACAAGAAACGGGTTCTTCAAAGAAAAAAAAGTGGAGAAATCACAGTGTGCTTCAGTTTTACTTTCAGGGCATGTTAATTGGGATAAGGTAATACATGTACGTGAACCAACCCCAGGGGAAGCTTTGTGTGAGTAAAATATATAAATAAATCAGTCAGACCTAGGAATAAAACCTGCAGGTTCAACGTCGTCATTTTAGGAATGCTTATTCTTTTTTTTTTTTCAAAGGATTTTTTCTCAGTGTTTTCCTACAGCTTTCAATTTGTTTTTTATATAAGAGCTATCGAAATAATGCATTGTGCTTTTTCCTTGGGTGTACTTGCTGCCCATTCTAATTTATTACTAGCCAGAAGGCAAATGTACTAATACTTAGTTATCTGCCTAGTAGTACGACTGTAACCAGCTGAACCTAAAAGACAGGAACTGTTGATTTAACCATTGCATTGCTATTTTAACACAGCCATTTAAGCTATTTTGAGAATAATGTTATAGCCGTTTAAATATTAATGCTTTATTCCTACTTTACAGTTAATTTGGCGTAGCGTAGCTTCCCTGATGAATTTTTGCATTAGGTAAAACTAAAATAGTCAAGAAATAAGAAACCACACGTTCTAAAAGAAAAAGAGGTATTGCAGAACAGTTCCTCTACAGGAAATGTAAGGAAAATCCTAAATGAGTAGAGATCAACCTATCTCCTTCAACGTAATTTGTAATATTGGTGAAGAACATTCTCCAGTGCACTATGTAGACATTTTGCAAATGCACCAGAGGGATTCTGGGTTAAGAATAATGCAATTATGTTTGTATTTCTTCTGAATGAAGATTGGGAGAAACATGAGGAACAATAACATCACATCCAGTGATGTGCATGTATGGTTAAGTCTGTGGGGTCTTCTCCTCCTAGAATCCAAGTGCAAGGTACTTGAAGAGACCATTAATTTCTTGCTGGATCAAGGCCTACAGAAAGAAGAAAGGAAAACAGGGAATGGAACGATGGAGGGCTCAAAACCATGAAGGTAAGTTACAAAAGTCAGAAAGATTTCTCAAACCAATGGTTTTTGTGTCAAATCTCTTAGACTGTAGAGCAGGTCACTTGGATCTTGAAAACCACCGAAGACGGAGATCCACACACTCTGCAACCTGCTCCAGTTTCTAAATAACTTGATAGGTAGGTGGGGTTTTGTCTTATACCCGGTAGGAACAGCCCTTCCATCCACTTATGTCAGTGGCATCTTGTTCTCATCACTGTCTCTGTTTTCTCAGTAATCTTCTTGTAAGCTTGGGAAGACTGATATTAGGTCCCCACCCTGAAGAAGCCTCTCCTTGCAGGCCATTCCTCGCTGGCAATAAAATTATCTGACTTTTGAAAAAGAACATGTAACAGGAAAAATCCTTCTTGGAAAAGGAAGTGATCTTTTCTCCTGAAATCTTTCCCCAGCTGTGGGTTACTCGGAATCTAGTCCTTCAGGATCAGACTTCCACTTTCAATGCAGCAGAGAGGAAAAAATACTTTCTTTCATGGCAGTTGCAGAATTAGGGTCTAAATATTTGCATTTGTCTTGTAAAGATTGCCATGTAACATAAATGAGTGAATGCACTCCTGAAAATTAAATGTTATGTCGCAATTAATTCATTTGGAATCATTTAGCAGTCACTGGATTTTACACTAATTGCTTTACGAGATTAATGAATTTACATAGCTATTTGAGTCTCACAGTTCTTGGCAAAGCATACCGCAAGAAGCTAATAAAACTGGAGCACAGGCTGCGTTTGATGGGAGACAACTTCAAAATGCCTGCCTGGAGACAGGGAATGCAGCGAAGGTTTTATGAGTAGCCTGCCTCGAATGTAAAAAGTCAACTCAGAATTGTCTACTTGGAGTTTTCTGGGTTTTCTTATTATTCTGGCGGATGACTCAAAGTGAGTGTACAGATCTTTAAGGTACGTGCTGTCTTTTTCACTTTATTGGGGTAGAGCACTGAGTCTGTTTGGATAATGTATTTTAAGAGACATGTTCACGGACAAAAACCCCTAAGCTTTAAAAGTTCGAGGTTAGAGTTCAGCTGGTAGGAAACGAGCTATTATATATTCAGGAAGAAACAACTTAGTCCAAGTGGTAATTCTATGACTTTTGCTTAAGAAAACCTGTAATACTGGGAAATTCTTGGCTCTGTGGGGTGGTTTATTTCTTGCCTATTTAAACGTCAATCTTGCATGACAAGCTACATTCCATTTCCAAAAATGACTGTGAAACTTGGTTGCATAAATTTCACTCATTCAACTCTTGTTGGGCATGCTGGCTGCAAAGTCACACCAGTGCTTTTCTGTGAGATTGAAGAAAACACTTAGGTTTCTTCCATGTAGTTGTAGTTTTATCACTATTCACATTATCTTAAAGAAACAGGCAGATAATGCCATCAAGCACAATATATTTTTATGCAAATCCTCCATTGTTTTCATCGTAATTCACCTTTCTCCTTTTGGTCGTTGGCTTTTTTCCACATAGAAGCAGCTTTACCTACATGAGATGATAGTCATGGTTTGAACCCAGCTGGCAACTAAGCCTGATGCAGCTGCTCATGCATCCCTCCCCACCTCTGACTCCCTCGGGGTCACAGCCTTTCTCAGGATCAGTCTCCTGCTCCAGCATGGGATCCTCCATGGTCTGCAGATGACCCTCTTCTCCACCGTTGATCTCCATGGCTGCAAGAGCTCAGCCCGCCATCTTCCCCCAGGCCGAGGGGAATGGCTACTCTGGGATCCCTCCCTGCTCCTCCCTCACTGGCCTGGGTGTCTGCAGGGTTGTTTTTCTCCTGTCCCACTCCTCTTCCAAACAAAGAGCTCCCAAAACAATGGAATTTGCCCAACAGATTTCCCCTCTTAAATATGCTGATCACAGAGGAGCTGATTGGCTCAGCCTTGGCTAGAGGTGGGTCTGACTTGGAGCTGGGATTGCTTCTCGAAGCTTTTTATGGGGCCATGACAGCAGCCCCCTCTCCCAATACCAAAACCCCACTGGACACAAACCCAGCATACGTGTGTTTAGGGGATTTATATCAACGCGCCTCCTCTAGTCACCAGCTCCTTTCAACAAAGGATGAGTCAAACAAGGTCTAATTATGAGCTGGGAAGGAAAGCCTTACGATGCAGAAGACTGCAGCTTATCATTTCGCATGCAGTTTAAGTGACTGGTTCTGCACTAAAATGCTCCTGCAAGCTATTTTCCACGGTGTTTTCATAAAAAATCAGCAGCTTTCTTTCCATATTTTACTGTTTTCTAGCGGAAGTAGCTGACTGTTAAATTGCTTAATGCTTCTTGCTGTTCACCCTGTTGACATCCTCGGTTACTGCTTAGGAAGATATTTTCATTTATTATTGACTTCCAATTTAATATTAATTTGCAGCAGAAAGAGTTGATCAAAATCACGTTGCAGGAAGGCTACTCGTATCTCAGCGCAGTGCCCCGTTGCTAAGGGAACTGAGGAGAACTGAGGTTTGCACAGTTACTGAGGTCTGGAGTAGTGCTGGGTGTTCTGTAACGTTAGGTATGCACACGCAAACACACGTTCACGTGTATACACACACACACGCATATACACAGAACGTGTCAATGTGGGAGAGTTATGGGCCATGATGTGAAACCAAGACAAGACACACCCTGTCCTTGCCCCTTGACTGGCTCACTGTCTGCTGCTGAACAAGCAGGCAACTGGCATTCCTCACCTCATTGTAGAGCCCCAAAGCCGATAGAAACCCTGAAGTGCTGCCATCTCCTTCAGCAGGCCCAGAATTTGATCTTCAGAGTCTTGGGGCTGCTCCGCCCTCTCACCCGATC